>NW_026779405.1:0-7500 GCF_030144855.1 Hypanus sabinus | reverse complement strand
CCCCCGACAGAGCTGACACTCGCCGGACCAGTCCCGTGTTCTTGGATTTTGTTGCTCGCACCATTCTCCTCATCTCCAGAGACCGCCGTGCGTGAAAATCCCAGGAGATCGGCAGCTTTCTGAGATACTCAAACCACCCCGCCTGGCGCCGACAATCGCTCCACGGTCAAGGTCGCTCGGATCACATTTCCTCCCCCCGTTCCGGCGCTCGGTCTGAGCAACAGCGGAACCTCCCGACCGCGTCCGCGCGCTTTGACGCGTCGAGCTGCTGCCACGCGATCGGCTGATTGGAGACTTGCATTAACGAGCAGGTGCAGAGGGTGCAGCTCATAAAGTGGCCACTGAGTGAAGAGGACATAGTAAGATCACAATTAATATCAGCACACGAGATTAGCTTGTACACGCAGACTGATTGTACGTCGATTAATCGAAGTTGGAGGTAAGCTGAATCACCCGCAGCTGAGTCATGCCATCTGCTGTAATTCTCTGATGACTCAGCAATGGCTGGATGTATAAAGGGAGAGGGGAGGATGAGTACGGGGCCCTGGTGGAGGATTTTGTTGGTGCGAGCTGAATCACCCGCAGCTCAGCATCAGTGAGACAGAGGAGACGGTGCTGGACTTTGGGAAGACAAGGCCTGCACTGCTCCTGCTCCCTGTTACTATCGACGGTGAGGACGTGGATGTGGGGAGGACCTACAAGTACCTGGGGCGGGGGGGGGGGGGGCACCTGGACGACAGACTTGAGCGGAGGCTGTGTACAAGTAGGGCCAGAGTCGCCTCGACTTCCCGAGGAGACTGAGGCCCTTTGGAGGGTGCAGGCCTCTCCCTCACACGTTCTACCGGTCCGTCGTCACCGGTACGATCCTCCACGCGGTGGCGTGCCGGGGCAACGGCATCGACGCGGGTGATGCCAACAGGCTCAATACACCGATCGGAGAGGCCAGCTCCGTTACGGGAGACAAACCGGGCACACTGGGGGGCCGCGGTGGAACAAAGGCCCCTCCGGAAAACCCTGGCGATTCCGGCCAATGTCTCCCACCCCCTGCCCGCCACCTTGGCCGAACGGAGGAGCACTTTCAGTAACAGACTGAGACAACTGCACTGATCCAAAGAGCACAAAATGAGGGCAGTCCTACCCTCGGCCATTGCGCTCCATAACGAGTCAACCTCTCCCCGGGGAAGTGGTGACCCCCCCCCCCACACTCCCGTCAGACTGTTTGTGGGAACTTATTTTTTATTCTTTCTCACTTCCCTTGTAATACCTGAATATCTGCGAGCTGGTAATGATGCTGTAATTTCCTCTGGGATCAGTAAAGTCTCGACCTGTCTAAGTTCACTATCAAAGTACATACGTGAGAAGATATACGGTGGGGGGGGGGGGGTTATTGATAAGTTCGTGGCCCGGCGGGAGGAGCTGAGTCATACAGCTCTCGTTACAGGCACCCGCAGCTCAGCTCCGAGCGATGACGCAGCAAAGTCTGAAGTTAATGACTTTGGCGGGATTTCTGTTTCAGGATCAAGGAAAACTGCAGGTCAGCTCAGTCAGCGGGCCCCAGGCCACGAACTTATCAGTGTCGCCCCCTTTCGATCTGAGCCCCTTCCAGCCCTCTCAGCCAGGCCGCCCAGCGACCCCGCGGTTTAATCCCTGCTCCTGGTCGCGGGGCGACTTACCTCCCGACTGATGCCCCATTGGGGGAAACCAGCAAACCAGGCGAACGCACAAACCCCCTTACAGGCGGCGGGGCGGGGGGGGGGGAGGGGGGGGAGTCGACAGATCACAAGACAAAGGAGAGGTAGGCCATTCGGCCCATCGAGTCTGCTCCGCCACTCCACCGTGAGCTAAACTATTCTCCCGTCTAGTTCCAATTTCCGGCTTTCCCCCCCAAATCCCTCGATACCCTGACTGATCAGATACCTGTCAATCTCCTCCTTAAACACCCTCGGTGATCGGGCCTGCGCAGCTGTACGTGGCAATGTATTCCCTAAATCCACGACCCCCTGGATAAAAAAATCTCTCCTCATCTCTGTTTTAAATGGGTGCCCTCTAATTCTAAGACTGTGGCCTCTTGTCCTGGTCTCACCCACCAAGGGAAACAGCCTTTCCACATCTACCCTGTCAACACTCGAAATCTTTCTATGAGATCCCCTCTCATTCTTCTGTACTCTAACGAACACAGTCCAAGAGCCGACAAACGCTCCTCGTGTGTTAGCAACAGGAGTGAATCTGCAGATGCTGGAAATAAATAAAAACACAAAATGCTGGCAGAACTCAGCGGGCCAGACAGCACCTACGGGAGGAGGTGGTGACAACGTTTCGGGCCGAAACCCTTCATCAGGGGTGAAGTAACCTGGGATGGTCAAGGGGGGATGAGAAGTGGGGGGAGGGATGAAGTAGAGAGCTGGGAAGTGATAGGCTGGAGGTAAATGGGCCAGGGGGAAGGTGGAGAATTATGGGAAATAATTGTGTGAGTGTGTGTGTGTGTGTGAGTGTGCGTGTGTCTGTGTGGGTGAGTGTGTGAGTGTGTGTGTCTGTGTGTGTGAGTGTGTGAGAATGTGATTGTGTCAGTGTGTGTGTCTGTGTGAGTGTGTGTGTCTGTGTGTGTGAGTGTGTGAGAATGTGATTGTGTCAGTGTGTGTGTCTGTGTGAGTGTGTGTGTCTGTGTGTGTGAGTGTGTGAGAATGTGATTGTGTCAGTGTGTGTGTCTCTGTGAGTGTGTGTGTCTGTGTGTGTGAGTGTGTGAGAATGTGATTGTGTCAGTGTGTGTGTCTGTGTGAGTGTGTGTGTCTGTGTGAGTGTGTGTGTGTGTGAGTGTGAGTGTGTGTGTGTGTGAGTGTGTGTGTGTGAGTGTGTGTGTGTGTGTGTGTGTGCGTGTGTGAGTGTGTGTGTCTGTGTGTGTGTGTGAGTGAGAATGTGATTGTGTCAGTGTGTGTGTCTGTGTGAGTGTGTGTGTGTGTGTGTGTGTGAGAGTGTGTGTGTGTGTGTGAGTGTGTGTGTGTGTGTGAGTGTGTGTGTGTGTGTGTGTGAGTGTGTCTGGGTGTGTGTGTGTGCTACCTCTGGATTTCCAGATTTTCTCTTGTGTGTGATTTAAAGAAAGGAAGAAGGAAGTCATGTTAAACAGAACACTAGGACAGGAATGTCTGCTGTTGTTATGTACCCCGAGGGTTCATGCTTTCTGTGGACTGTCACTGGGAGAATGAGACTGACTTTTGGACACTGTTTGAGCTGCTCCAGAGAGAGAGGGAGAGAGAGAGGGGGAGAGAGAGGGAGAGAGAGGGAGAGAGGTGGAGTTTGACAGACAGACATACTTTATTGATCCCGAGGGAAATCGGGTTTCGTTACAGTTGCACCAACCAAGAATAGTGAAGAAATATAGCAAAATAAAACCATTAATAATTAAATAATAATAAGTTAATTATGCCAATTGGAAATAAGTCCCGGACCAGCCTATTGACTCAGGGTGTCTGACACTCCGAGGGAGGAGTTGTAAAGTTTGATGGCCACAGGTAGGAATGACTTCCTTTGATGCTCAGTGTTACATCTCGGTGGAATGAGTCTCTGGCTGAATGTACTCCTGTGCCTAACCAGTACATTATGGAGTGGATGGGAGTCATTGTCCAAGATGGCATGCAACTGGACAGCATCCTCTTTTCAGACACCACCGTCAGAGAGTCCAGTTCCACCCCCACAACATCACTGGCCTCACGAATGAGTTTGTTGATTCTGTTGGTGTCTGCTACCCTCAGCCTGCTGCCCCGGCACACAACAGCAAACGTGATAGCACTGGATGGACAATCGAGGTTATGGTTCCTCTGCGGCTTGTTTTGAATATACAAGGACACACACACACACAGCTCAGAGTCAAGATGAATCGGTCAATGGAAGACAGCAGAGAGGGAGGTCGCTGGTTTAAGCTTTCAGTAACCCAAACGGGGTGAGTTGAAATCGATCCAGAGTATTGATGACTGGCTCTCGCAAGTTGATGCAACTAGAAGAAGTCTGCAGAGAGGAGAGGAGAGGAAGGCTTTGGAGCAGAAGAACCCTAGTGACAAAGAGATCACTGTTTGGACTCTCTCTCCAAGTAGCCCCTAAGGGGTGAGCGTGTTTCCCATTCGAATACGAAAGTGTGATTGTCACGTAGTTCATCCACAGGAGTGGGTTCTGTGGTGAGGGGAAAACCGCGTGTGTGTTTACCCTTTGTCCGGGTGGGGTATAGGTCACTGAAGAGAGGCACCCCCTGTGGCCAATCACTGTTGGAGTCATTTCCTATGTCACGGAACTGGGTCAGTGGCTGTCGCGTTGGGTGTGATTGGGGGGGTCACCCTGGGTGGTGGTCCCCTCTGTGACGAGCTCCTGTTGGCGAGGATCCCTACGCGGATTCCGTTCCGGCATCCCGCGGCCCCCCACTTTGGGACGTCCCGTGGCTGAACTCGGCTGTGGTACCACCCGTGTTGGGAGGGTATTCGTTGAAGATCACCGGCGGTGATGCTCTGTTTGTGGGGTGGGACAACTCCGGCGATAAAGCCTGCTGCTCCACGTCCCATTCCCACTCTGATACGTCTATCAACGGCCTCCTCTACTGTCAAGATGAATCCACACTCAGGTTGGAGGAACAACACCTTATATACCGGCTGGGTAGCCTCCAACCTGATGGCATGAACATTGACTTCTCTAACTTTCGTTAATGCCCCTCCTCCCCTCCTTACCCCATCCCTGACATATTTAGTCGTTTGCCTGTTCTCCATCGCCCTCTGGTGCTCCCCCCCTTTCTTTCTCCCAAGGCCTCCTGTCCCCACGATCCTTCCCCTTCTCCAGCTCTGTATCCCTGTCGCCAATCACCTTTCCAGCTCTCAGCTTCATCTCACCCCCTCCGGTCTTCTCCTATCATTTCTGATTCCCCCTCTCTGGTGAACTCACACACCTGTCTGGACTCGCCCCCTGCTGACTGCTCCTGCGGCTCCTCCCACAGACGCCGGTATAAAGGCGATCAAGGCCTGAGCCCGGCCTCTCAGTCTCCAGGATGTAGTATGGTGGTCACTCACTGCTGGTTCCTTCTTCCAGTCAATAAAAGCCGATATCTCGCCTTACGTCTCAGTGTGAGTTATTGATGGTGCATCACCCTCCCCCTCCGTCTTTCAAATCTCTTACTATCTTTCCTTCCGGTTAGTCCTGTCGAAGGGTCTCGGCCCGAAACGTCGACAGCGCTTCTCCCTCTAGACGCTGCCTGGCCTGCTGCGTTCCGCCAGCATTTTGTGTGCGTTGCTGTTTGAATTTCCAGCATCTGCAGATTTCCTCGTTCGCCTACTGCTATTTTCACTTTGGTATTGCTGTCGTGGAATATCGATGTAATTCTCACAACACTCGCCTTTGGATTACAAGCATCTTGCGGTAAACATTTGGACTGAACCTTTCTTACATACCGTCACCAGCCTGCATCACTCAAGCTTAAAGAGGTTTGCGGACCTATATATTTACACCTACGTATGCACAACACCGTTAACAGTTGGTTTACCTGGCTTAAGTCGCTACAGGACGCAGTTACTGACGAAACGGTGTTTTGTCAGCAGCAAAAACCAGATTCCAGGTGAGTTCTGCAGGCTGCTGCTCATTTTTTTTTTGTTTTTAGGGCTGCATACACGTGAAACTGCAGATAAGGTGACTTGCAGGAAATGATTCAGGTCGTGGTGAAGCGGGTTAATGGTTTGAAGAGATGGTGCAGAGATCGTTAACGCACAAAGCCTTTCCAGAGGTGGGGGGCCTGAATCGTCCTCGCGCGCTAGTCTCAGAAGCTCCTGCCTGCGGTAGGAGTCGGGGGCCTGGTAGGAGAACGCAGGCCCCTCGGCCGGCCCACGCCGAGGTCGTTGTCTGCTTTCTGGCCTCTGGCCACCCCCCCGCCCCTCTCAGCCCCCACCCCTTCCACACACCTATCCAAGCTCGACTTGCTACCTGCCTCAACCACTTCCTCTGGCAGCCCGTTTCAGATACCGCGCACCTTGTGACGCCCAGGTCCGTTTCCCCTCCCCTTGCGCGGCCTCTCGTTTCGGACTTCCCTGCGCCGGAGAGGAGGTTGCCATAAACGGCCCATCCCTCGTTCTCTGGTCGTAGTCCAGCCCCCAGAACCCACCAAGTGAGTTCCCCCGGGAAACAAGCGGCATCGCTACGGTCGCAGGCGGCCCCCGCCCCGGCGGTGGTGGGGGGGGGGGGGAGGGAGTGTTAGACGGAAACCAGACGCATCCCGCTCTCCAAAGATCAGGCCGGAGCTCACCCTCGGGAGGTTGAGCCGGAGGGTGGGTTGTCAGGATTCTGAGCAGGGTCAGTCCGAAAAAAAGAAAACGAAAAATCGCCAGGCGAC
This sequence comes from Hypanus sabinus, assembly GCF_030144855.1. Lineage (NCBI taxonomy): Eukaryota > Metazoa > Chordata > Chondrichthyes > Myliobatiformes > Dasyatidae > Hypanus > Hypanus sabinus. The sequence goes on along the minus strand of NW_026779405.1, from coordinate 1,148 downwards.
GACCGTCAACGGGATCACTTGCAGTGCCAGAGGAAACGACACACGGGACCATTGCTACACCACCCTCACGAACGCCTACCATTCCACGCCCTCACTTCGCCTGGCTCTACCTCTACTCCCTGAGTACAGGCCGAGACTGAAGACTGCAGCACCAGCAGTGAGGACCAAGAAGGTTTGGACAAGGGAAGCACAGGAGCGTACAGGACTGCTTTGAAAGATGCTTGTTAATTTAGCTCCATCTTGGGTACTAGTCTACAAAGTACCCAGGACATCTTTATGGAGCAGTGTCTCAGAAAGGCAGTGTCTATTATTAAGGACCTCCAGCACCCAGGGCATGCCCTTTTCTCACTGTCACCATCAGGGAGGAGGTACAGGAGCCTGAAGGCCCACACTCAACGATTCAGGAACAGCTTCTTCCCCTCTGCCATCAGGGAGGGGGTACAGGAGCCTGAAGACCCACACTCAACGATTCAGGAACAGCTTCTTCCCCTCTGCCATCAGGGAGGAGGTACAGGAGCCTGAAGACCCACACTCAACGATTCAGGAACAGCTTCTTCCCCTCTGCCATCAGGGAGGAGGTACAGGAGCCTGAAGGCCCACACTCAACGATTCAGGAACAGCTTCTTCCCCTCTGCCATCAGGGAGGAGGTACAGGAGCCTGAAGGCCCACACTCAACGATTCAGGAACAGCTTCTTTCCCTCTATCATCAGGGAGGAGGTACAGGAGCCTGAAGACACACACTCAGCGATTCAGGAACAGCTTCTTCCCCTCTGCCATCAGGGAGGAGGTACAGGAGCCTGAAGACACACACTCAACGATTCAGGAACAGCTTCTTCCCCTCTGCCATCAGGGAGGTGGTACAGGAGCCTGAAGACATACACTCAACGATTCAGGAACAGCTTCTTCCCCTCCACCATCAGGGGAGAGGTACAGGAGCCTGAAGACACACACTCAGTGATTCAGGAACAGCTTCTTCCCCTCTGCCATCAGGGAGGAGGTACAGGAGCCTGAAGACACACACTCAACGATTCAGGAACAGCTTCTTCCCCTCTGCCATCAGGGAGGAGGTACAGGAGCCTGAAGACACACACTCAGCGATTCAGGAACAGCTTCTTCCCCTCTGCCATCAGGGAGGAGGTACAGGAGC
>NW_026779404.1:0-107000 GCF_030144855.1 Hypanus sabinus | reverse complement strand
AACACAATCATCCCTCAGAAACTGATTGGAAAGCTGAGCCTACTGGGGCTGAACACCTCCCTCTGCAACTGGATCCTAGACTTCCTGACTGGGAGACCTCGGTCAGTCTGGATCGGGAGCAGCATCTCCAACACCATCACACTGAGCACGGGGGCTCCCCAGGGCTGTGTGCTCAGTCCACTGCTGTTCACTCTGCTGACCCACGACTGTGCTGCAACACACAGCTTGAACCACATCATCAAGTTTGCCGATGACACGACCGTGGTGGGTCTCATCAGCAAGAACGATGAGTCAGCTTACAGAGAGGAGGTACAGCGGCTAACAGACTGGTGCAGAGCCAACAACCTGTCTCTGAATCTGAACAAAACAAAAGAGATGGTTGTTGACTTCAGGAGGGCACGGAGCGATCACTACCCGCTGAACATCGATGGCTCCTCGGTAGAGATTGTTAAGACCACCAAATTTCTTGGTGTTCACCTGACGGAGAATCTCACCTGGTCCCTCAACACCAGCTCCATAGCAAAGAAAGCCCAGCAGCGTCTCTACTTTCTGCGAAGGCTGAGGAAAGTCCATCTCCCACCCCCCATCCTCATCACATTCTACAGGGGTTGTATTGAGAGCATACTGAGCAGCTGCATCACTGCCTGGTTTGGAAATTGCACCATCTCGGATCGCAAGACCCTGCAGCGGATAGTGAGGTCAGCTGAGAAGATCATCAGGGTCTCTCTTCCCGCCCTCACGGACATTTACACCACAGGCTGCATCAGCAAAGGAAACAGCATTATGAAGGACCCCACACACCCCTCATACAATCTCTTCTCCCTCCTGCTGTCTGGGAAAAGGCACCGAAGTATTCGGGCTCTCACGACCAGACTATGTAACAGTTTCTTCCCCCAAGCCATCAGACTCCTCAATACCCGAAGCCTGGACTGACACCTTACTGCCCTACTGTCCTGTTTATTATTTATTGTAATGCCTGCACTGTTTTTGTGCACTTTACGCAGTCCTGTGTCGGTAGCTTTCTCTGTGTTTTTTTTATTACGTAGTTCAGTCTAGTTTTTGTACTGTGTCATGTAACACCATAGTCCTGAAAAACGTCGTCTCATTTTTACTATGTACTGTACCAGCAGTTAAGCTCAAAGTGACAATAAAAGTGACTTGACTTGAACTCTTTGATTATGCAGGAAGTTTGAAGTTAATAACTCATCTCCTTCTACCTTAGGCCACAAACTTATCAATCACCCCGATGGGTTATTAACTTCAAACTTTCTGCATAATCACAAAGAGTTGAACTGCACGTGCCTGTAACGAGAGCTGTATAACTCATCTCCTTCTACAAACTTATCAATCACCCCTGCTGTGGACACTTTCTGGATGTCCGAGATCCGTATGCTCCACGACCACTGGACTGAGTGTGTAAATGTAGGAGGGGACTATGTTGAAAAATAAATGTGCTAGGTTTTCTAAAATTGACTCCTTCTACCTTAAGCCACAAACTTATCAAGCACCCCTCGTAAATTTCAACTTGATGTATGTACTTCGATAATAAGTTTACTCTGACCTTAAGGCTGATTCTGAGTTTGGTGACGGGGGGGGGGGCGGGGGGGACCTCCCTCGGCAAGTTACACACTGGGAGTGAAATAAAACTACACTGACATAGGTCTCCATAGATGCTGACTGACCTGCTGAGTTCCTCCAGCATTTTGTGTGTGTGTGTTCCCACAGTGAACAGTGGAGATTCTGAAAGTCAGACAGCATCTATGGTGACAGAAATGATTCAGGTTAACCGCACCGAGAGTGACGAAATTTCATCAAAGCCCTGGTTTCTCTTCCCCACGGATGCTGCTTGGCCTGCTGAGTATCCACGGCCTCCTCCACTGTCGTGATGAGGCCACACTCAGGTTGGACGATACCGTCTGGGTAACCTCCAACCTGATGGCATTAACATCGATTTCTCGAACTTCCAGTAATGCCCCTCCTCACCATTTCCCACCCCCTTCTTCCTCTCTCACCTTATTTCCTCGCCCACCCACTGGTGTTCCACCCGCTGTTTCTTTCTCCCGTGGCCTTCTCTCTCTTTCACCAATTTCTCAGCTCTTTACTTCATCCCTCCCCCTCCCAGTTTCACCTGTCACCTTGTCTTTCTCTCTTCCCTTCCCTCACCTTCCAAATCTACTCCTCATCTTTTTTTACCTCCGGTCCTGCCGAAGGGTCTCGGACCGAAACGTCGACTGTGCTTTTTCCCATAGATGCTGCCTGGCCTGCTGAGCTCCTCCAGCATTTTGTGCGTGTGTGTGTGTATGTTGCTTTAAGCGTATTCTGTACTTCTAGCTCAAATTCATCTATCAGTCACCATACACATGTACACACATCGATCCTCTGGAGCCAAGGAGCAAAGCGAGGCCTCACAGGGCACGTATACCAGATCCCTTCCTCTCCAGTCCCCTTGCCTTTCCCACCCACCTGGCTTCACCTACTGCCTTCCAGCTACCCTCATTCCCCTCCCTCCGCCAACCTTTCCATCCTGACATCTCGGCCCTTTCCTTTCCAGCCCCGGTGAAGGGTCTCAGCCCAGCTGAGGGGCGCCTGAATCGGCTGCTGGGCTCACTAGTGCCACCTTCACTCTTTGTTTACTTCTATCACTTGCACGATTTGTTCTTTTTTTTCCTCTCTGCACATTGGGTGCTTAACAATCTTTTTTTAAAATGAGTTCTCTTGGGTCTCATTGGTTTGTCGCTGCCTGTAAGGAGACGAATCTCCAGGTTGTATATGGTATACATAACTTTGATAATAAATGTACACCCTACCCTCGTTATATGCGGGGGATGCGTTCCTCACCGTTGGCGCATAGTATGGAAAACGCATAATGTGAATAACTATTTAAATGGAGAAAACGGGGATGCGTTCTGGAGAGCTTCCTAAATATATTTTATCTGTACAGTCTGCCCTCTTTATCCGCAAGGGATTGGTTCCGGGACCCCTTGCGGATACCAAATAACACGGATGCTCATGTCCCTTATTCAACCTGTCTCAATGCGGTGGATCTTAGGACCCAGCGGAACCCCAGACCTTATTCAACCTGACTCAGTGCGGTGGATCTTAGGACCCAGCGGAACCCCGGACCTTATTCAACCTGCCTCAGTGCGGTGGATCTTAGGACCCAGCGGAACCCCGGACCTTATTCAACCTGCCTCAGTGCGGTGGACATTAGGACCCAGCGGAACCCCGGACCTTATTCAACCTGTCTCAGTGCGGTGGATCTTAGGACCCAGCGGAACCCCGGACCTTATTCAACCTGCCTCAGTGTGGTGGATCTTAGGACCCAGCGGAACCCCGGACCTTATTCAACCTGCCTCAGTGCGGTGGATCTTAGGACCCAGCGGAACCCCGGACCTTATTCAACCTGCCTCAGTGCGGTGGATCTTAGGACCCAGCGGAACCCCGGACCTTATTCAACCTGTCTCAGTGCGGTGGATCTTAGGACCCAGCGGAACCCCGGACCTTATTCAACCTGCCTCAGTGCGGTGGATCTTAGGACCCAGCGGAACCCGGACCTTATTCAACCTGCCTCAGTGCGGTGGATCTTAGGACCCAGCGGAACCCCGGACCTTATTCAACCTGCCTCAGTGCGGTGGATCTTAGGACCCAGAGGAACCCCGGACCTTATTCAACCTGACTCAGTGCGGTGGATCTTAGGACCCAGCGGAATCCCAGACCTTATTTAACCTGTCTCAGTGCGGTGGACATTAGGACCCGGCACTGAGAATCCGCAGTGTTTCTAATCACGATTGAAAATAAAGTGGGGGGAAAAAATGATAAAGCGATCGGAAAAAGGTGGAACGCCATCGATCACTGGAAAAGCGTTAGGCTACTTTCGGTCAACGATCGGAACAATTTTAAAGGATAAAGTGAGAAAGGCCCTGCCCCGATGAAAGCTACAATTATTACTAAGCAACGCAGTGGTTTAATTATTGGGTTTTGGGTTTTTGATCCTCCACATCAACCCGGCATGGATGGAGAGCGCACTCGGGGGGCAATCTGTCACTGGATCGAACTCGAGAACTTCCATTCCCGAGCACAGCACTTAAACATACGTTCTTAAGTGTTTTATATGCACAGAAAGGTAAAATATATACTATATACTAAGACAAACGTTTGACTAACTGACGCTAAATAATACCGGATGTACCTGTTCCGACTTACTTAGTAAGAGAACTACCGATTTTTTTCGATCCCGATCCACAATTACCTATGCACATCCTCCCTTACGCTTTAAATCATCTCTAAATTCTATGTAAAAATAGTTGTTATCCTGCATTATTTAGGGAATAATGACAAGAAAAAAAGTCTGTACATGCTCGAACAACGAGCGCTGGAAGAGCACTTCCGGGTTTTCTCGATTCGCGGCTGGTTGAATCCGCGCATGCGGAACTTGCGGATAAGGAGGGCCGACTGTAACTTATTCACATTTTTCATACCAATACAACACAAAAGCAGTAGCACAAGGCAACATTCGTATTATATTCCGGCATTGGAACACGTAAGCACAGTCAACCTATCCTCTGCTGCCTTGAAACCTGATGCAGTATTTTCGTCCTTACTTATGTAAGTGCATTTCAGCATACGCTTCCAAGAAAGCCCGGTCTCGTCTGCGTTAAACACCTGCTTTGGTGTGGTGCCTAACTCAGCTATCATAGCCCGCAACTGCACAGGGCAGCGTTCAGCAGCTTCGTGGTCAGCACTAGCCTGCTCACCGTGCACAGCTAAGTAGTGAAGCCTGTGATGATTAACAAACTTAGAAAACCATCCCATCCTTGCATTAAAGCTAACAGTATCTCTTGACACTTCCTCGCTAGCCTCTGAACAAAGGCGACCGTAAATTTCCAAAGCTTTCACACGAAGACGATCGGAACTGAGTGTTGCTCAATGCACAAACTCAACATTTTCTCCATTTTTGTCATAATCGGGTTACGCACTCTGATAACAATCTTTAAAGACATTTGAATCAATCACTTCACTTCTTATTTTCTCAGCATTTTTCTTTATATTTCTGATCATGGACTCACCCAGGCCCAAGTAACGTGCCAGAGCTGTGTTACCTTCACCTGATGCCGCCCTGTTTATAATTTCCAACTCTTTTTCAAGTGTTAAAGCCGTTCTCCACCGCTTGGCTGATGGGCCAGGACTTGACATAGAACGCTTAGGAGGCATACTTAAATATTTCAAGCACAAAATCAGTGCACCGTAGGTAATGACAGCAAAGTTTAAGAGCGCAAGATCGCACATCCACACGCTGCCAAAACCAAAGTGAGATCGGCATGACTCGTATTGGTGGGAAGGCGGTGCTTCTAGTCCAAACAGCCTCGCATAAATGTGAGCTTTGGATGCATAGAAGGAGAAGATGGTAGAAATAGGGTCGACACGTAACTGTGAATCCGCATTGTTGGATTATTGTGTGCAGTTTTGGGAAGCTTATTTTAGAAATGATATGCTGGAGAGGGTTCAGGGAAGATTCATGAGAACAATTCCAGGAATGAAAGGGTTACCGTGTGAGGAACGTCTGGCAGCTCTTGGGCTGTATTCCCTGGAGTTCAGCAGAATGAGGGGGGAATCTCATAGATACATTCCGAATGTTATAAGGCCTGAACGGATTACTTCCCATGGTAGGGGATTCTAGGACAAGAGGGCACTACTTCAGGATTGAAAGAGGCCCTTTTAGAATTGAGATGCGGAGAAGTTACTTTAGTCAGAGGGTGGTAAATCTGTGGAATTTGTTGCCACAAGAGGCTGTGGAGGCCAAGTCATTGGGTGCATTTAAGGCGGAGATGGATAGGTTCCTGATTAGCCAGGGCATCAGAGGGTATGTGGAGTAGGCAAGGGTGTGGGGATGACTGGAAGAATTGGATTAGCCCATGTTTGAATGCTGGATCAGACTCGATGGGCTGAATGGCCTACTTCTGCTCCTAAGTCTTATGGTCTTACACTACAATATCCCACTGCCACAAAGACAACAGATTTCACGACGCATGCCGTTGATGTTAATCCTGGTTCTGACATTGAGAAGTGCAGGAGGAGTGTTACTTTATCAGTTGGGAGAGAGCAACGATGTCTACACTTACATAGAGGAATATTTTATAATCGATATAGGGGGCCCAAGAGCCTGGATCTTGCACCTGTGGATCCTGCACCCTCACGGTGATGAACTCCTGCAAAAACAAGAGCGTTTCAGTGTTAGGGGCTGAGAAAGGAGAGCAGCTTTACTCAGAGTGGGCCTTGCTGGGAGCTTCTCCACCCTCTGTCCAAATATGGCCGAGCCCGTCACAGGCAAAGCCCTCCCCTGCTGAGCACATCCGGCCTGGGATGGAAGCACCAATACCCAGGAATGGAAAACGGCTACAAAAAGTGGTGGATGAAGCCCAGTGGGAGACCCCACCATCACTGAGCAGGTTTACAAGGGTTGCTACGAGTGGGCAGCATCCATCGTCAGGGGCAGGCTCTCTTCTCACATCTACCATTGAGGCCCCAGGTCCCACACCACCAGGATCAGGAACAGTCATCACCCCCTCAGCCATCAGGAAGGAGGTACAGGAGCTTCAGGACTCACACCCCCAGGTTCAGGAACAGTTATTACCCCTCAACCATCAGGAAGGAGGTACAGGAGCCTCAGGTCCCACACCACCAGGTTCAGGAACAGTTATTACCCCTCAACCATCAGGAAGGAGGTACAGGAGCCTCAGGTCCCACACCACCAGGTTCAGGAACAGTTATTACCCCTCAACCATCAGGAAGGAGGTACTGGAGCCTCAGGCCTCACACCCCCAGGTTCAGGAACAGTTATTACCCCTCAACCATCAGGAAGGAGGTACAGGAGCCTCAGGTCCCACACCACCAGGTTCAGGAACAGTTATTACCCCTCAACCATCAGGAAGGAGGTACAGGAGCCTCAGGTCCCACACCACCAGGTTCAGGAACAGTTATTACCCCTCAAACATGAGGATCTTGAACCAGAAGGGAAAACTTCAGTCAACTTCACTCACCTCACCCTGCCATTGAACTGTTCTCACAACCCACTCTGAAGGACGCTTCATCTCATGTCAATGTGCTTATTTCTCACCAAATGTCAGCGACAAGGATCACTGCTCTTTGAACAGAAACACGCACAACTAATGCAACTTAAAAACCCTTTGCTCCAAGAAAATCGGTATATGCTGGAAATGGGGGGGGAAGAGAGAGGGGGGAAGAGAGAGGGGGGAAGAGAGAGGGGGGAAGAGAGGGGGGAAGAGAGAGGGGGGAAGAGAGAGGGGGGAAGAGAGAGGGGGGAAGAGAGAGGGGGGAAGAGAGAGGGGGGAAGAGAGAGGGGGGAAGAGAGAGGGGGGGAGAGGGGGGAAGAGAGAGGGGGGAAGAGAGAGGGGGAAGAGAGAGGGGGAAGAGAGAGGGGGAAGAGAGAGGGGGGAAGAGAGAGGGGAGAAGAGAGGGGGCAGGGAGGGGGCAGGGAGGGGGGAAGGGAGGGGGAAAGGGGGGGAAGGGAGGGGGAAAGGGGGGGAAGGGGGGGAGGGGGGGAGGGGAGGGGGGAAGGGGAGGGGGGGAAGGGAGAGGGGGAAGAGGGGGGAAGAGGGGGGAAGAGGGGGAAGAGGGGGGAAGAGGGGGGGAAGAGGGGGGAAGAGGGGGGGAAGAGGGGGGAAGAGGGGGGGGAAGAGGGGGAAGAGGGGGGAAGAGGGGGGAAGAGGGGGGGAAAGAGAGGGGGGAGAGAGAGACACACACACACACAGACAGACAGACACACACACACTCAGGCAGCATCGATGGAAAGGAGCAGACAGTCGTCATTTTGGGCCGGGACCCTCCATCAGGTCCAGACAGTGAGGGGAAGTAGTCCTGATCTTGTGCGTATTGCTCCAAGCACAGAGCTGTGTCCAACAGCCGTACAAGTACACATGACTGACACCAGCGAGAAAGTTCTGCAGCTGCCTCTTGTCCTAACTAAGCAGCATAGTGCCCCAAATAATCAAAGGAATCCTTTGCTATTTTCTTGATTACATTTTGACCTTTAAGATTTGCCCCTAATTAACCAATGACCCAATGAACTGGAATCCCTTTATTTAGTATTTTAAAGATTTCTTTCTAGTTACTGTGAATGCCTACAAGAAAATGAATCTCAGGGTTGGATGGAAAAACATAGAAAACATGTTCTACTTTCGGCCCTTCAGCCCACAATGTTGTGCCGACCGTGTAACCTACTCCAGAAACTGCCTAGAATTTCCCTGTCGCATAGACCTCTATTTTTCTAAGCTCCATGTACCTATCTAAAAGTCTCTTAGAAGACCCCATCGTATCTGTCTCTGTCAACACATTCCACACGCCCACCACTCTCTGCGTAAAAAACTTACGCCTGTCATCTCCTCTGTACCTGCTTCCAAGCACCTTAAAACTGTGCCTCCTTGTGGCAGCCATTTCAGCCCTGGGAAAAAGCCTCTGACTATCCACACAATCAATGACTCTCATTATCTTATACACCTCCATCAGGTCACCTCTCATCCTCCATCGCTCCAAGGAGAAAAGGCCGAGTTCACTCGACCTATTCTCATAAGGCATGCTCCCCAATCCAGGCAACATCCTTGTAAATCTCCTCTGCACCCTTTCTACGGCTTCCACATCCTTCCTGTAGTGTGGCGACCAGAACTGAGCACAATACTCCAAGTGGGGTCTGACCAGGGTCCTGTACAGCTGTAACGTTACCTCTCGGCTCCCGAACCCAATCCCACAGAATATGGCGACGTACACATACTTTGACAATAAACCTACTTTGAACTTGAGTTGGAGAAGAGGGTAGGGAAGAACTGTTACCTCCTCCTCCTGGTCGTTCATCATGTTGTTCCCGGTCCGTCTCAGGGCAACATCTAGAAGGCACAGACACACGGACAGAACCCTTGCATCAGCACCACAAACACTTCCTCTTTTCTTTTGTTCTCCTCTTCGAGTCCAACAGACCACCTGAAAGACAATTCGGATAAGATCAGTTGTGTCGGGGAGGGAGGTTGCTGGGATGTGATCAAGCATTCTAATTAGTCCCCGGCCGGCCTCCCTTTATCTACCTCGGTGGCCGCGGTTAGCGCGACAACGTAACGTCTGGGTGGGGGGGGGGGGGGGAAGGTAAATGTTTGCACGTTCCTCCCACCTGCGTGGGGGCTCCCCTCTGGGTGCTTCGCCTTCCTCCTGCAGCCCACATACGTACTGGTTGGTAGGGAAATTGGTCACTGTCCCACGGTTAGGCTAGGATTAAATCGCAGGACTGCCAGGCAGCACAGCTCAGTGGGGACGAAGGGCCTGTTCTGTGGTGTATCGCAAAATAAATATCTTTTACTCCCACTGTCACCGCACCACGACACTTTAAACCCATTTTAAGCTGTTTAGGTTTTAACGCATGCTGGCATTTATATAGCTATATGGTCGGCCCTCCTTATCCGCGGGGGATTGGTTCTGGGACCCCCCCTCCCCCCCCCACGGATGCTCAAGTCCCTTATGTAACATGTATCAGTGCGGTGGTCTTCAGGACCCAGCAGAACCCCAGTCTTTAATTAACATGTCTCCATGTGGTGGACATTAGGACCCGGTGGTGCAGCTCTGATTCCACACTGTTTTTGTTCACGAAAGTAATCCCGATGGCGGTTGAAAATAAGGTGGAAGGAATAATGCGATCGGAATGAGGTGAAACGCCATCGGTCATTGAAAAAGCGTTAGGCTACAGTCGGGCAACGATTGGAACAATTTTAATGGAGCATGTGAAAGGCCCTGCCCCAATGTAAACTACAATTATTACCAAGCAATGCAGTGGTTTAATTATTGAAATACGTATGTTTCTTAAGTGTTTTATATGCACAGAAAGGTTAAATATGTACTATATACTCAGAAAAACGTTTGACTAACTGATGCTAAATAATACCGATGTACCTGTTCCGACTTCAAATCCGACTTAAAGACGGACTCAGGAACAGAACTCATTTGTTCGATGTCACACCCTGACTAACAAATCCCTAATGCACGTGAATGCACGCTCAGCTTGATTAGTTAGGCCTGTACACCGATTTGTTAACGCAAATATCTCACCAGCCAATCATGAGGCAGCAAATCGGTGCATAAAAGCATGCAGACACGGTCACGAGGTTCAGTTGTTGTTCAGACCAAACATCAGAATGGGGGAAGAAATATGACCTCAGTGACTCTGACTGTGGGAATGACTGACAGACAGACAGACATACTTCATTGATCCTGAGGGAAACTGGGTTTCATTACAGTCGCATCAACCAAAACAGTGTAGAAATATAGCAATATAAAACCATAAATAATTAAATAATAAGAAGTAAATTATTCCAAGTGGAAATAAGTCCAGGACCAGCCTATTGGCTCAGGGTGTCTGACACTCCCAGGGAGGAGTTGTAAAGTTTGATGGCCACAGGCAGGAATGACTTCCTATGACGCTCAGTGTTACATCTCGGTGGAATGAGTCTCTGGCTGAATGTACTCCTGTGCCAAACCAGTACATTATGGAGTGGACATTATTGCTGGAGCCAGACGGACATGGTTTGAGAATCTCCTGGGATTTTCACACGCAACGATCTCCAGTCAGGAGGTTCCCAATCTTTTCTATGCCGCAGACCAATACCACTTAGCAAGGGGTCCGTAGACTCCAGGTTGCTCCAGGGCTTACAGAGAACGATGCGAAAAACAAAAAAATATCCAGCGAGCGGCAGTTCTGTGGGCAAAAATGCCTTGTTAATGAGAGAAGTTGGAGGAGAATGGCCAGACTGGTTTGAGCTGACAGGACAGTGACCCAACCAGGCATTACAACAATGGTGCGCAGAAGAGCATCTCCGTCCGCACATCAGACATTGAAGAGGGCTGGCTACAGCAGCACAAGACAACAAATCTCCAGCACTTAATAAAAAGAAGTATGTATTCGGCACACTTTGTTCCACGTCAGTTCTTTAACCACTAACTTTCATTTTTTATACAATTCTTTACTCTTGATATCCACTGTCCTCCTGTTGCAAGTTGCGCCCGAACAAAGACGGCGGATTCCTGTTAATTGGGACATCACTTAATTGGGGGCAGCCGCTTACTTGGGACCACTCTTAAGGAACGAAAACTAATCTAAAAATAGGCCGAGATTTCCTCCATTTATTTGCGGCACTGTGCTGCTTGATTGGGGCAGCAGAGTGCTGCCGTTGTTCCTGACTAGCGCCAGACTCATGCGCGACTTGCATAGCCCTTAAAAACACTGCAACGTGCTCAGCACCTGTTGCATGTGCTTCTGCTCAAAAGGCAGTGACTTTTCGTCACAATAGTTGGCGAGAAACAAGCAGCAGGACAATTCAGAACTGTTTTGCTCGCTGCAGTTTCAGGCATTCAAGCTTGGAGATGTCAGGAAGAGCTGGGAGCGAAAGTGAAACAATTCTCCCACTTCAGCAAGTTAGGAACTACGAAGGACTTAAAAGGTAACAACAATCATCTTGAATGTTACAATGAAAATGAAGATTTAAGAGGACGCAATCGTTCAAAGTATTGTATATTGTAACGGCGACTCCTTTGCTTGCATTTTCAGAAACAGCTCTATTCCTATCTTTAGTATCTCTTTTTTCCCTTTTTGAATCGTCGAGTGTGTGTCTTCAGGCTCCTGTACCTCCTCCCTGACGGCAGAGGGGAAGAAGCTGTTCCTGAATCGTTGAGTGTGTGTCTTCAGGCTCCTGTACCTCCTCCCTGATGGCAGAGGGGAAGAAGCTGTTCCTGAATCGTTGAGTGTGTGTCTTCAGGCTCCTGTACCTCCTCCCTGATGGCAGAGGGGAAGAAGCTGTTCCTGAATTGCTGAGTGTGTGTCTTTAGGCTCCTGTACCTCCTCCCTGATGGCAGAGGGGAAGAAGCTGTTCCTGAATTGCTGAGTGTGTGTCTTCAGGGTCCTGTACCTCCTCCCTGATGGCAGAGGGGAAAAAGCTGTTCCTGAATCGTCGAGTGTGTGCCTTCAGGCTCCTGTACCTCCTCCCTGATGGCAGAGGGGAAGAAGCTGTTCCTGAATCGTCGAGTGTGTGCCTTCAGGCTCCTGTACCTCCTCCCTGATGGCAGAGGGGAAGAAGCTGTTCCTGAATCGCCGAGTGTGTGTCTTCAGGCTCCTGTACCTCCTCCCTGATGGCAGAGGGGAAGAAGCTGTTCCTGAATCGCTGAGTGTGTGTCTTCAGGCTCCTGTACCTCCTCCCTGATGGCACAGGGGAAGAAGCTGTTCCTGAATCGCTGAGTGTGTGTCTTCAGGCTCCTGTACCTCCTCCCTGATGGCAGAGGGAAAGAAGCTGTTCCTGAATCGTTGAGTGTGTGTCTTCAGGCTCCTGTACCTCCTCCCTGATGGCAGAGGGGAAGAAGCTGTTCCTGAATCGCTGAGTGTGTGTCTTCAGGCTCCTGTACCTCCTCCCTGATGGCAGAGGGGAAGAAGCTGTTCCTGAATCGCTGAGTGTGTGTCTTCAGGCTCCTGTACCTCCTCCCTGATGGCAGAGGGGAAGAAGCTGTTCCTGAATCGCTGAGTGTGTGTCTTCAGGCTCCTGTACCTCCTCCCTGATGGCAGAGTGGAAGAAGCTGTTCCTGAATCGTTCAGTGTGTGTCTTCAGGCTCCTGTACCTCCTCCCTGATGGCAGAGGGGAAGAAGCTGTTCCTGAATCATTGAGTGTGTGTCTTCAGGCTCCTGTACCTCCTCCCTGATGGCAGAGGGGAAGAAGCAGTTCCTGAATCATTGAGTGTGTGTCTTCAGGCTCCTGTACCTCCTCCCTGGTGGCAGAGGGGAAGAAGCTGTTCCTGAACCATTGAGTGTGTGTATTCAGACACCTGTTCCTCCTCCCTGATGGTAGCAATGAGAAGAGGGCAGGTCCTGGGTAATGAGGATCCTTAATGATCAATGCGGACTTTTTGAGGCATCGTTCCTTGAAGATGTCCTGGGTGCTGGGGAGGCCAGTGCCCGTGATGGAACTGACTGAGTGTACAACTTTCTGCAGTTTATTTTGATCCTGTGCAGTAGTGCCATCCCCCCATACCAGACGGTGATGCAGCCAGTTGGAACGCTCTCCATGGTACATTTGTAGAAATTTGCCAGTGCCTTTGATGACATACCACACCAGAGGTCATGGGTTAATGGTGAAAGCTGACGCCAGGCAGACAATCTCTGAAGAGTATTGATAATGTCTGGGGGTCACCCGTCTTGTAAAGACACTGCCCGGGAGAAGGTGATGGCAAAGCACCTCTGTAGAGAAATTTGCCAAGATCAAATACGGTCACCGTGGTCGCCCATGTCATACGACGCGTCTCATAATGATGATGTCATATGACACGGCTCATCATGATGATGATGAGAAGAACTGTTTCATTTTGGTCCTGCCGTCTGGTCTAGTTCAGGGGTGATCCGTAGAAACATCTCGGTGGGGGGGAAGGGTTGGCAACCTGGTACCTTGGCGGACACATTTTACAGCACCAGTGATCCGGATTCAGTTCCTGCCGCTCACTGCCTGTGAGGAGTTTAGTCAGTTCTACCCATGACCATGTCGGTCTCCTCTGGGTGCTCTGCTTTCCTCCCACATTCCAAAGAGCTACCGGTTAAGGTGGTAGGGCCAGTCAGCGAGCTCTCCAAGGTACAGCCGAGGAAATTTGCGAGTGGCCTCGGTGACGTGAAAGATCTCCTGAAACTCCCAGTGAAATATAGTTGCTGTCATGCCTTCTTTGTAACTGCATCAATACACTAGATTTGCTGAGTTCCTATAGCTGTGTGTGTGTGTGTGTGTGTGTGTGTGTGTGTGTGTGTGTGTGTGTGTGTGTGTGACTGTCTGTGTCTGTCTCTGTCAGTGTCTGTCTCTCTCTGAGTGTGTGTGTATGTGTCTTTATGTCTGTGTTTGTGTGTGTGTCTCTGCATGTGTCTGTCTGCGTGTGCGTCTGCATGTCTGCGTCTGTGTATGTGTGTGCCTGTGTCTGTGCGTGTGTGTCTGTGTCTGTGCTTGTGTGTCTGTGTCTGTGTGTGTGTGTCTGTGTCTGTGCGTGTGTCTGTCTGTGCGTGTGTCTGTCTGTGCGTGTGTCTGTGTGTGTGTGCGTGTGTCTGTGTGTGTCTGCGCGTGTGTCTGTGTGTGTCTGCGCGTGTGTCTGTGTGTGTGTGTCTGCGTCTGAGTGTGTGTCTGTGTGTGTAGGTCTGTGTCTCTGTCTCTGTGTGCCTGTCTGTGTGTGTGTCTGTCTGTGTCTCTGTGTGTGTGTGCTTGCATCTGCGTCTGTGTGTGAGCGTGTGTGTGTCTGTGTGTGAGTGTGTGTGCCTGTGTGTGTGAGTGTGTGTATGAGTGTGTGTGTGTGTGTGTGTGTGTCTGTGTGTGAGTGTGAGTGAGTGTGTGTGTGAGAGTGTGAGTGTGTGTGAGAGTGTGAGTGTGTGTGTGTGTATGTATGAGAGAGATGCTCTGGGTTTCCAGCATCTGCACAACCTCATGTATCTGACGCATGGTTTCCAGTCGTTGCAGTTCCCTACCTACCGTGGATGCTGCTCGGACCGCTCAGTTCTTCCAGCAGGAGGTCAGGTTGACATGACCTCTTCGGAGGCTATTAGAAAGCGCCAGTGATCGCAATCAGGGTTCAACTTCTGCCGCTGGTGGTACGGAGTTTGTACATTCTCCCCAGTGACCGCGTGGGTTTCCTCCCACAGTCCGAAGACGTACGGGTTACAGTTAGTAAGTTGTGGGAACGCGATGTTGGCTGCGGAGGGGGAGCGACACTTCCTCGGACCGTGCTGGTCATCGACACGAACAAGGCATTTTCCTGTGTCTTTCAGAGTTTCAAAGTGCATGTGACAAGTAAAACTGACCTTTACTCCATGCTGACTCATAAATCACCAGCACCAGAGACTGAAAATGTGTGTGTGTGTGTGTGTGTGTGAGACTGAGTGAGTGAGAGAGTGGGAGAGAGAGTGAGGGGGGGGTGGAGGGAGAGAGGGAGAGAGGGAGAGAGGGAGAGAGGGAGAGAGGGAGAGAGGGAGAGAGGGAGAGAGGGAGAGAGGGAGAGAGGGAGAGAGGGAGAGAGGGAGAGAGGGAGAGAGGGAGAGAGGGAGAGAGGGAGAGAGGGGGAGAGGGGGAGAGGGGGAGAGGGGGAGAGGGGGAGAGGGGGAGAGGGAGAGAGGGAGAGAGGGAGAGAGGGAGAGAGGGGGAGAGGGGGAGAGGGAGAGAGGGGGAGAGGGGGAGAGGGGGAGAGGGGGAGAGGGGGAGAGGGGGAGAGAGAGAGTGAGAGGGGGGAGAGAGAGTGTGAGAGAGAGAGAGTGAGAGGGGGGGAGAGAGAGTGGGAGGGGGAGACAGAGAGTGGGAGAGAGTGAGAGAGACAGACAGAGTGTGGCCTTCCAGAATTCACCTCCTTACAACTAAATGAAGTAAATTTAATATCACTATACACTTCTGCCACCCTACACTGCCCTGAGATCTGTTTTCTTGCGGGCATACATGATAAAATCAAGAACCATAACAGAACCGATGAAAAGACAGCACTGAACAGGACAGACCAACAATTGTAAGACCACAAGACATGGGAACCGAACCGTGCCATTCAGCCCACCCAGTGTGCTCTGCCATTTCATCAGCACTGATCCATTTCCCCTCTCAACCCCATTCTCCTGCCTTTATTGGATTATAAAGTTACATTGTTTGCTGTGTAACTAAAACTATGTAGTCAGCTTTGTATTTGCTATTTGCTATGTATGTATCCAATTTAGTAGGAGAATGAAATCCCTGTATTGTCTCTGTACTATTGAACACATCAGTGACTTGAGAATGTAGGCAAATAAGAAGATAATGGTGTGTTAATGAGAGGCCAGCTAACTGTGGCCAGGGATGAGGTAACATATGGCCCAAAAAGTAGATTAGAACATGATTAAGTTAATGGGTAGAAACAATAGTGGGAATTCAGGAGCTGATGTACTGGAGATACCATTTGGATATGCTAATGCAACTAAACCAGGAGATTGCTATCAAAAATGCTATGCACAAGGATTCGTGGGCAATCAGGGAGGAGCTCACTGAGTGTCTCAGCTTTGATTTGCAAATTAAAGTTTAACCCCTCTTGAAGAACCTTCTGCGTCTCCTGGTCGTTTGTGGGGCACAAGAAACCACGACACCTTCTCCCCGCCACCTTTCATTGCCTGACTAATCAAGAATCACACTCAAGACAAATCAAAAATCTATCAACCTCCCCCTAAATACACCCAACAACTTGGCCAACAGAGCCGGCTGCGGCGATGAAGCCCAAAAATTAGCCACCCACAGCTAAAGAAATTCCTCCTCATCTCCGTTAAAATGGACGTCCCTCTATTCTGACGCTTTGTCCTCTGGTCCAAGACTCCCCCAGGATAGGAACCATCCTCTCCACATCCACTCTATCTGTGTCCTCTGGTCCTAGACTCCCCCACTATAGGAAACATCCTCTCCACATCCACTCTATCTGTCTCCTCTGGTCCTAGACTCCCCCACTATAGGAAACATCCTCTCCACATCCACTCTGTCTGTGTCCTCTGGTCCTAGACTCCCTCACTATAGGAAATATCCTCTCCACATCCACTCTATCTGTGTCCTCTGGTCCTAGACTCCCCCACTATACGAAACATCCTCTCCACATCCACTCTATCTGTATCCTCTGGTCCGAGACCCCCACACTACAGGAAACATCCTCTCCACATCCACTCTGTCTGTGTCCTCTGGTCCTAGACTCCCCCACTGTAGGAAACATGCTCTCCACATCCACTCTATCTCTGTCCTCTGGTCCTAGTCAACCACTATAGGAATCATCCTCTCCACATCCACTCTATCTGTGTCCTCTGGTCCTGGACTCCCCCACTATAGGAAACATCCTCTCCACATCCACTCTGTCTGTGTCCTCTGGTCTTAGACTCCCCCACTAAAGGAAACATCTTCTCCACATCCAATCTATCTCTGCCCTCTGGTCCTAGACTCCCTCACTATAGGAAACACCCTCTCCACGTCCACTCTATCTGTGTCCTCTGGTCCTAGACTCCCCCACAAAAGTAAACATCCTCTCCACATCCACTCTATCTCTGCCCCCTGGTCCTAGACTCCCCCACTATAGGAAACATCCTCTCCACATCCACTCTGTCTGTGCCCTCTGGTCCTAGACTCCCCCACTATAGGAAACATCCTCTCCACATCCACTCTATCTGTGTCCTCTGGTCCAAGACACCCCCACTATAGGAAACATGCTCTCCACATCCACTCTATCTGTGTACTCCGGTCCCAGACTCCCCCACTAGAGGAAACATCCTCTCCACATCCACTCTATATCTGTCCTCTGGTCCTAGACTCCCCCACGATAGGAAACATCCTCTCCACATCCACTCTATCTGTGTCCTCTGGTCCTAGACTCCCTCACTATAGGAAACATCCTCTCCACATCCACTCCATCTGTGTCCTCTGGTCCTAGACTCCCCCACTATACGAAACATCCTCTCCACATCCACTCTATCTGTGTCCTCTGGTCCGAGACTCCACCACTATAGGAAACATCTTCTCCACATCCATTCTATCTCTGCCCTCTGGTCCTAGACTCTCTCACTATAGGAAACATCCTCTCCACATCCACTCTATCTGTGTCCTCTGGTCCTAGACTCCCCCACAAAAGGAAACATCCTCTCCACATCCACTCTATCTCTGCCCCCTGGTCCTAGACTCCCCCACTATAGGAAACATCCTCTCCACATCCACTCTGTCTGTGCCCTCTGGTGCTAGACTCCCTCACTATAGGAAACATCCTCTCCACATCCACTCTATCTGTGTCCTCTGGTCCTAGACTCCCCCACAAAAGGAAACATCCTCTCCACTTCCACTCTATCTCTGCCCTCTGGTCCTAAACTCCCCCACTAGAGGAAACATCCTCTCCACATCCACTCTATCTCTGCCCTCTGGTCCTAGACTCCCCCACTTTCAGAAACATCCTCTCCACATCCACTCTATCTGTGTCCTCTGGTCCTAGACTCCCTCACTATAGGAAATATCCTCTCCACATCCACTCTATCTGTGTCCACTGGTCCTAGACTCCCTCACTATAGGAAATATCCTCTCCACATCCACTCTATCTGTGTCCTCTGGTCCTAGACTCCCCCACTATACGAAACATCCTCTCCACATCCACTCTAACTGTGTCCTCTGGTCCGAGACTCCCACACTACAGGAAACATCCTCTCCACATCCACTCTATCTGTGTCCTCTGGTCCTAGACTCCCCCACTATACGAAACATCCTCTCCACATCCACTCTATCTGTGCCGTCTGGTCCTAGACTCCCCCACTATAGTAAACAGCCTCTCCTCATCCACTCTGTCTATGTGCTCTGGTCCTAGACTGCCCCACTATAGTAAACAGCCTCTCCACATCCACTCTGTCTACGTGCTCTGGTCCTAGACTCCCCCACTATAGGAAACATCCTCTCCACATCCACTCTGTCTATGTCCTCTGGTCCTAGACTCCCCCACTATAGGAAACAGCCTCTCCACATCCACTCTATCTCTGCCCCCTGGTCCTAGACTCCCCTACTATAGGAAACATCCTCTCCACATCCACTCTGTCTGTGCCCTCTGGTCCTAGACTCCCCCACCATAGGAAACATCCTCTCCACATCCACTCTATCTGTGTCCTCTGGTCCAAGACTCCCCCACTATAGGAAACATCCTCTCCACATCCACTCTATGTCCCCAGATCCTCACCATCGGAAACATCCTCTCCACATCCACTCTATCTGTGTCCCCTGGTCCTAGACTCCCCCACTATAGGAAACATCCTCTCCACATCCACTCTATCTATGTCCCCTGATCCTAGACTTCCTCACCATAGTAAACATCCTCTCCACATCCACTCTATCTGTGTCCTCTGGTCCTAGACTCCCTCACTATAGGAAACATCCTCTCCACATCCACTCTATCTGTGTCGTCTGGTCCTAGACTCCCCCACTATAGTAAACTGCCTCTCCACATCCACTCTGTCTATGTCCTCTGGTCCTAGACTCCCCCACTATAGGAAACATCCTCTCCACATCCACTCTATCTGTGACCTCTGGTCCTAGACTCCCCCACTATAGGAAACATCCTCACCACATCCACTCTGTCTGTGTCCTCTGGTCCTAGACTCCCCCACTATAGGAAACATCTTCCGCACATCCACTCTATCTGTGTCCTCTGGTCCTAGACTCCCCCACTATGGGAAAGATCCTCTCCACGTCCACTCTATCTGTGTCCTCTGGTCCTAGACTCCCCCACTATAGTAAACAGCCTCTCCTCATCCACTCTGTCTATGTGCTCTGGTCCTAGACTCCCCCACTATAGTAAAAAGCCTCTCCTCATCCACTCTGTCTATGTGCTCTGGTCCTAGACTCCCCCACTAGAGTAAACAGCCTCTCCACATCCACTCTGTCTACGTGCTCTGGTCTTAGACTCCCCCACTATAGTAAACAGCCTCTCCACATCCACTCTGTCTATGTCCTCTGGTCCTAGACTCCCCCACAAAAGGAAACATCCTCTCCACATCCACTCTATCTCTGCCCCCTGGTCCTAGACTCCCCCACCATAGGAAACATCCTCTCCACATCCACTCTATCTGTGTCCTCTGGTCCAAGACTCCCCCACTATAGGAAACATCCTCTCCACATCCACTCTGTCTGTGTCCTCTGGTCTTAGACTCCCCCACTAAAGGAAACATCTTCTCCACATCCAATCTATCTCTGCCCTCTGGTCCTAGACTCCCTCACTATAGGAAACACCCTCTCCACGTCCACTCTATCTGTGTCCTCTGGTCCTAGACTCCCCCACAAAAGGAAACATCCTCTCCACATCCACTCTATCTCTGCCCCCTGGTCCTAGACTCCCCCACTATAGGAAACATCCTCTCCACATCCACTCTGTCTGTGCCCTCTGGTCCTAGACTCCCCCACTATAGGAAACATCCTCTCCACATCCACTCTATCTGTGTCCTCTGGTCCAAGACACCCCCACTATAGGAAACATGCTCTCCACATCCACTCTATCTGTGTACTCCGGTCCCAGACTCCCCCACAAGAGGAAACATCCTCTCCACATCCACTCTATATCTGTCCTCTGGTCCTAGACTCCCCCACGATAGGAAACATCCTCTTCACATCCACTCTATCTGTGTCCTCTGGTCCTAGACTCCCTCACTATAGGAAACATCCTCTCCACATCCACTCCATCTGTGTCCTCTGGTCCTAGACTCCCCCACTATACGAAACATCCTCTCCACATCCACTCTATCTGTGTCCTCTGGTCCGAGACTCCCCCACTATAGGAAACATCTTCTCCACATCCATTCTATCTCTGCCCTCTGGTCCTAGACTCTCTCACTATAGGAAACATCCTCTCCACATCCACTCTATCTGTGTCCTCTGGTCCTAGACTCCCCCACAAAAGGAAACATCCTCTCCACATCCACTCTATCTCTGCCCCCTGGTCCTAGACTCCCCCACTATAGGAAACATCCTCTCCACATCCACTCTGTCTGTGCCCTCTGGTGCTAGACTCCCTCACTATAGGAAACATCCTCTCCACATCCACTCTATCTGTGTCCTCTGGTCCTAGACTCCCCCACAAAAGGAAACATCCTCTCCACATCCACTCTATCTCTGCCCTCTGGTACTAAACTCCCCCACTAGAGGAAACATCCTCTCCACATCCACTCTATCTCTGCCCTCTGGTCCTAGACTCCCCCACTTTCAGAAACATCCTCTCCACATCCACTCTATCTGTGTCCTCTGGTCCTAGACTCCCTCACTATAGGAAACATCCTCTCCACATCCACTCTGTCTGTGTCCTCTGGTCCTAGACTCCCCCAGTTTAGGAAACATGCTCTCCACATCCACTCTATCTCTGTCCTCTGGTCCTAGTCAACCACTATAGGAATCATCCTCTCCACATCCACTCTATCTGTGTCCTCTGGTCCTGGACTCCCCCACTATAGGAAACATCCTCTCCACATCCACTCTGTCTGTGTCCTCTGGTCTTAGACTCCCCCACTAAAGGAAACATCTTCTCCACATCCAATCTATCTCTGCCCTCTGGTCCTAGACTCCCACACTATAGGAAACACCCTCTCCACGTCCACTCTATCTGTGTCCTCTGGTCCTAGACTCCCCCACAAAAGGAAACATCCTCTCCACATCCACTCTATCTCTGCCCCCTGGTCCTAGACTCCCCCACTATAGGAAACATCCTCTCCACATCCACTCTGTCTGTGCCCTCTGGTCCTAGACTCCCCCACTATAGGAAACATCCTCTCCACATCCACTCTATCTGTGTCCTCTGGTCCAAGACACCCCCACTATAGGAAACATTCTCTCCACATCCACTCTATCTGTGTACTCCGGTCCCAGACTCCCCCACTAGAGGAAACATCCTCTCCACATCCACTCTATATCTGTCCTCTGGTCCTAGACTCCCCCACGATAGGAAACATCCTCTTCACATCCACTCTATCTGTGTCCTCTGGTCCTAGACTCCCTCACTATAGGAAACATCCTCTCCACATCCACTCCATCTGTGTCCTCTGGTCCGAGACTCCCACACTACAGGAAACATCCTCTCCACATCCACTCTATCTGTGTCCTCTGGTCCTAGACTCCCCCACTATACGAAACATCCTCTCCACATCCACTCTATCTGTGCCGTCTGGTCCTAGACTCCCCCACTATAGTAAACAGCCTCTCCACATCCACTCTGTCTACGTGCTCTGGTCCTAGACTCCCCCACTATAGTAAACAGCCTCTCCACATCCACTCTGTCTACGTGCTCTGGTCCTAGACTCCCCCACTATAGTAAACAGCCTCTCCACATCCACTCTATCTGTGTCCCCTGGTCCTAGACTCCCCCACTATAGGAAACATCCTCTCCACATCCACTCTATCAGTGTCCTCTGGTCCTAGACTCCCTCACTATAGGAAATATCCTCTCCACATCCACTCTATCTGTGTCCTCTGGTCCTAGACTCCCCCACTATACGAAACATCCTCTCCACATCCACTCTATCTGTGTCCTCTGGTCCGAGACTCCCACACTACAGGAAACATCCTCTCCACATCCACTCTATCTGTGTCCTCTGGTCCAAGACTCCCCCACTATAGGAAACATCCTCTCCACATCCACTCTATGTCCCCAGATCCTCACCATCGGAAACATCCTCTCCACATCCACTCCATCTGTGTCCTCTGGTCCTAGACTCCCCCACTATACGAAACATCCTCTCCACATCCACTCTATCTGTGTCCTCTGGTCCGAGACTCCCCCACTATAGGAAACATCTTCTCCACATCCATTCTATCTCTGCCCTCTGGTCCTAGACTCTCTCACTATAGGAAACATCCTCTCCACATCCACTCTATCTGTGTCCTCTGGTCCTAGACTCCCCCACAAAAGGAAACATCCTCTCCACATCCACTCTATCTCTGCCCCCTGGTCCTAGACTCCCCCACTATAGGAAACATCCTCTCCACATCCACTCTGTCTGTGCCCTCTGGTGCTAGACTCCCTCACTATAGGAAACATCCTCTCCACATCCACTCTATCTGTGTCCTCTGGTCCTAGACTCCCCCACAAAAGGAAACATCCTCTCCACTTCCACTCTATCTCTGCCCTCTGGTCCTAAACTCCCCCACTAGAGGAAACATCCTCTCCACATCCACTCTATCTCTGCCCTCTGGTCCTAGACTCCCCCACTTTCAGAAACATCCTCTCCACATCCACTCTATCTGTGTCCTCTGGTCCTAGACTCCCTCACTATAGGAAATATCCTCTCCACATCCACTCTATCTGTGTCCACTGGTCCTAGACTCCCTCACTATAGGAAATATCCTCTCCACATCCACTCTATCTGTGTCCTCTGGTCCTAGACTCCCCCACTATACGAAACATCCTCTCCACATCCACTCTAACTGTGTCCTCTGGTCCGAGACTCCCACACTACAGGAAACATCCTCTCCACATCCACTCTATCTGTGTCCTCTGGTCCTAGACTCCCCCACTATACGAAACATCCTCTCCACATCCACTCTATCTGTGCCGTCTGGTCCTAGACTCCCCCACTATAGTAAACAGCCTCTCCTCATCCACTCTGTCTATGTGCTCTGGTCCTAGACTGCCCCACTATAGTAAACAGCCTCTCCACATCCACTCTGTCTACGTGCTCTGGTCCTAGACTCCCCCACTATAGGAAACATCCTCTCCACATCCACTCTGTCTATGTCCTCTGGTCCTAGACTCCCCCACTATAGGAAACAGCCTCTCCACATCCACTCTATCTCTGCCCCCTGGTCCTAGACTCCCCTACTATAGGAAACATCCTCTCCACATCCACTCTGTCTGTGCCCTCTGGTCCTAGACTCCCCCACCATAGGAAACATCCTCTCCACATCCACTCTATCTGTGTCCTCTGGTCCAATGACTCCCCCACTATAGGAAACATCCTCTCCACATCCACTCTATGTCCCCAGATCCTCACCATCGGAAACATCCTCTCCACATCCACTCTATCTGTGTCCCCTGGTCCTAGACTCCCCCACTATAGGAAACATCCTCTCCACATCCACTCTATCTATGTCCCCTGATCCTAGACTTCCTCACCATAGTAAACATCCTCTCCACATCCACTCTATCTGTGTCCTCTGGTCCTAGACTCCCTCACTATAGGAAACATCCTCTCCACATCCACTCTATCTGTGTCGTCTGGTCCTAGACTCCCCCACTATAGTAAACTGCCTCTCCACATCCACTCTGTCTATGTCCCTCTGGTCCTAGACTCCCCCACTATAGGAAACATCCTCTCCACATCCACTCTATCTGTGACCTCTGGTCCTAGACTCCCCCACTATAGGAAACATCCTCACCACATCCACTCTGTCTGTGTCCTCTGGTCCTAGACTCCCCCACTATAGGAAACATCTTCCGCACATCCACTCTATCTGTGTCCTCTGGTCCTAGACTCCCCCACTATGGGAAAGATCCTCTCCACGTCCACTCTATCTGTGTCCTCTGGTCCTAGACTCCCCCACTATAGTAAAACAGCCTCTCCTCATCCACTCTGTCTATGTGCTCTGGTCCTAGACTCCCCCACTATAGTAAAAAGCCTCTCCTCATCCACTCTGTCTATGTGCTCTGGTCCTAGACTCCCCCACTAGAGTAAACAGCCTCTCCACATCCACTCTGTCTACGTGCTCTGGTCTTAGACTCCCCCACTATAGTAAACAGCCTCTCCACATCCACTCTGTCTATGTCCTCTGGTCCTAGACTCCCCCACAAAAGGAAACATCCTCTCCACATCCACTCTATCTCTGCCCCCTGGTCCTAGACTCCCCCACCATAGGAAACATCCTCTCCACATCCACTCTATCTGTGTCCTCTGGTCCAAGACTCCCCCACTATAGGAAACATCCTCTCCACATCCACTCTGTCTGTGTCCTCTGGTCTTAGACTCCCCCACTAAAGGAAACATCTTCTCCACATCCAATCTATCTCTGCCCTCTGGTCCTAGACTCCCTCACTATAGGAAACACCCTCTCCACGTCCACTCTATCTGTGTCCTCTGGTCCTAGACTCCCCCACAAAAGGAAACATCCTCTCCACATCCACTCTATCTCTGCCCCCTGGTCCTAGACTCCCCCACTATAGGAAACATCCTCTCCACATCCACTCTGTCTGTGCCCTCTGGTCCTAGACTCCCCCACTATAGGAAACATCCTCTCCACATCCACTCTATCTGTGTCCTCTGGTCCAAGACACCCCCACTATAGGAAACATGCTCTCCACATCCACTCTATCTGTGTACTCCGGTCCCAGACTCCCCCACAAGAGGAAACATCCTCTCCACATCCACTCTATATCTGTCCTCTGGTCCTAGACTCCCCCACGATAGGAAACATCCTCTTCACATCCACTCTATCTGTGTCCTCTGGTCCTAGACTCCCTCACTATAGGAAACATCCTCTCCACATCCACTCCATCTGTGTCCTCTGGTCCTAGACTCCCCCACTATACGAAACATCCTCTCCACATCCACTCTATCTGTGTCCTCTGGTCCGAGACTCCCCCACTATAGGAAACATCTTCTCCACATCCATTCTATCTCTGCCCTCTGGTCCTAGACTCTCTCACTATAGGAAACATCCTCTCCACATCCACTCTATCTGTGTCCTCTGGTCCTAGACTCCCCCACAAAAGGAAACATCCTCTCCACATCCACTCTATCTCTGCCCCCTGGTCCTAGACTCCCCCACTATAGGAAACATCCTCTCCACATCCACTCTGTCTGTGCCCTCTGGTGCTAGACTCCCTCACTATAGGAAACATCCTCTCCACATCCACTCTATCTGTGTCCTCTGGTCCTAGACTCCCCCACAAAAGGAAAACATCCTCTCCACATCCACTCTCTGCCCTCTGGTACTAAACTCCCCCACTAGAGGAAACATCCTCTCCACATCCACTCTATCTCTGCCCTCTGGTCCTAGACTCCCCCACTTTCAGAAACATCCTCTCCACATCCACTCTATCTGTGTCCTCTGGTCCTAGACTCCCTCACTATAGGAAACATCCTCTCCACATCCACTCTGTCTGTGTCCTCTGGTCCTAGACTCCCCCAGTTTAGGAAACATGCTCTCCACATCCACTCTATCTCTGTCCTCTGGTCCTAGTCAACCACTATAGGAATCATCCTCTCCACATCCACTCTATCTGTGTCCTCTGGTCCTGGACTCCCCCACTATAGGAAACATCCTCTCCACATCCACTCTGTCTGTGTCCTCTGGTCTTAGACTCCCCCACTAAAGGAAACATCTTCTCCACATCCAATCTATCTCTGCCCTCTGGTCCTAGACTCCCACACTATAGGAAACACCCTCTCCACGTCCACTCTATCTGTGTCCTCTGGTCCTAGACTCCCCCACAAAAGGAAACATCCTCTCCACATCCACTCTATCTCTGCCCCCTGGTCCTAGACTCCCCCACTATAGGAAACATCCTCTCCACATCCACTCTGTCTGTGCCCTCTGGTCCTAGACTCCCCCACTATAGGAAACATCCTCTCCACATCCACTCTATCTGTGTCCTCTGGTCCAAGACACCCCCACTATAGGAAACATTCTCTCCACATCCACTCTATCTGTGTACTCCGGTCCCAGACTCCCCCACTAGAGGAAACATCCTCTCCACATCCACTCTATATCTGTCCTCTGGTCCTAGACTCCCCCACGATAGGAAACATCCTCTTCACATCCACTCTATCTGTGTCCTCTGGTCCTAGACTCCCTCACTATAGGAAACATCCTCTCCACATCCACTCCATCTGTGTCCTCTGGTCCGAGACTCCCACACTACAGGAAACATCCTCTCCACATCCACTCTATCTGTGTCCTCTGGTCCTAGACTCCCCCACTATACGAAACATCCTCTCCACATCCACTCTATCTGTGCCGTCTGGTCCTAGACTCCCCCACTATAGTAAACAGCCTCTCCACATCCACTCTGTCTACGTGCTCTGGTCCTAGACTCCCCCACTATAGTAAACAGCCTCTCCACATCCACTCTGTCTACGTGCTCTGGTCCTAGACTCCCCCACTATAGTAAACAGCCTCTCCACATCCAATCTATCTGTGTCCCCTGGTCCTAGACTCCCCCACTATAGGAAACATCCTCTCCACATCCACTCTATCAGTGTCCTCTGGTCCTAGACTCCCTCACTATAGGAAATATCCTCTCCACATCCACTCTATCTGTGTCCTCTGGTCCTAGACTCCCCCACTATACGAAACATCCTCTCCACATCCACTCTATCTGTGTCCTCTGGTCCGAGACTCCCACACTACAGGAAACATCCTCTCCACATCCACTCTATCTGTGTCCTCTGGTCCAAGACTCCCCCACTATAGGAAACATCCTCTCCACATCCACTCTATGTCCCCAGATCCTCACCATCGGAAACATCCTCTCCACATCCACTCCATCTGTGTCCTCTGGTCCTAGACTCCCCCACTATACGAAACATCCTCTCCACATCCACTCTATCTGTGTCCTCTGGTCCGAGACTCCCCCACTATAGGAAACATCTTCTCCACATCCATTCTATCTCTGCCCTCTGGTCCTAGACTCTCTCACTATAGGAAACATCCTCTCCACATCCACTCTATCTGTGTCCTCTGGTCCTAGACTCCCCCACAAAAGGAAACATCCTCTCCACATCCACTCTATCTCCGCCCCCTGGTCCTAGACTCCCCCACTATAGGAAACATCCTCTCCACATCCACTCTGTCTGTGCCCTCTGGTGCTAGACTCCCTCACTATAGGTAACATCCTCTCCACATCCACTCTATCTGTGTCCTCTGGTCCTAGACTCCCCCACAAAAGGAAACATCCTCTCCACATCCACTCTATCTCTGCCCTCTGGTCCTAAACTCCCCCACTAGAGGAAACATCCTCTCCACATCCACTCTATCTCTGCCCTCTGGTCCTAGACTCCCCCACTTTCAGAAACATCCTCTCCACATCCACTCTATCTGTGTCCTCTGGTCCTAGACTCCCTCACTATAGGAAATATCCTCTCCACATCCACTCTATCAGTGTCCTCTGGTCCTAGACTCCCTCACTATAGGAAATATCCTCTCCACATCCACTCTATCTGTGTCCTCTGGTCCTAGACTCCCCCACTATACGAAACATCCTCTCCACATCCACTCTATCTGTGTCCTCTGGTCCGAGACTCCCACACTACAGGAAACATCCTCTCCACATCCACTCTATCTGTGTCCTCTGGTCCTAGACTCCCCCACTATACGAAACATCCTCTCCACATCCTCTCTATCTGTGCCGTCTGGTCCTAGACTCCCCCACTATAGTAAACAGCCTCTCCTCATCCACTCTGTCTATGTGCTCTGGTCCTAGACTCCCCCACTATAGTAAACAGCCTCTCCACATCCACTCTGTCTACGTGCTCTGGTCCTAGACTCCCCCACTATAGGAAACATCCTCTCCACATCCACTCTGTCTATGTCCTCTGGTCCTAAACTCCCCCACTATAGGAAACAGCCTCTCCACATCCACTCTATCTCTGCCCCCTGGTCCTAGACTCCCCTACTATAGGAAACATCCTCTCCACATCCACTCTGTCTGTGCCCTCTGGTCCTAGACTCCCCCACCATAGGAAACATCCTCTCCACATCCACTCTATCTGTGTCCTCTGGTCCAAGACTCCCCCACTATAGGAAACATCCTCTCCACATCCACTCTATGTCCCCAGATCCTCACCATCGGAAACATCCTCTCCACATCCACTCTATCTGTGTCCCCTGGTCCTAGACTCCCCCACTATAGGAAACATCCTCTCCACATCCACTCTATCTATGTCCCCTGATCCTAGACTTCCTCACCATAGTAAACATCCTCTCCACATCCACTCTATCTGTGTCCTCTGGTCCTAGACTCCCCCACTATAGTAAACAGCCTCTCCTCATCCACTCTGTCTATGTGCTCTGGTCCTAGACTCCCCCACTATAGTAAACAGCCTCTCCTCATCTACTCTGTCTATGTGCTCTGGTCCTAGACTCCCCCACTAGAGTAAACAGCCTCTCCACATCCACTCTGTCTACGTGCTCTGGTCCTAGACTCCCCCACTATAGTAAACAGCCTCTCCACGTCCACTCTGTCTACGTGCTCTGGTCCTAGACTCCCCCACTATAGTAAACAGCCTCCCCACATCCACTCTGTCTATGTCCTCTGGTCCTAGACTCCCCCACAAAAGGAAACATCCTCTCCACATCCACTCTATCTCTGCCCCCTGGTCCTAGACTCCCCCACCATAGGAAACATCCTCTCCACATCCACTCTATCTGTGTCCTCTGGTCCAAAACTCCCCCACTATAGGAAACATCCTCTCCACATCCACTCTATCTGTGCGCTCTCATCCTAGACTCCACCACTATAGGAAACATCCTCTCCACATCTACTCTATCTGTGTCCTCTGGTCCTAGACAACCCCACTATAGGAAACATGCTCTCCACATCCACTCTATCTGTGTCCTCTGGTCCTAGACTCCCCCACCATAGGAAACATCCTCTCCACATCCACTCTATCTGTGCCCTCTGGTCCTAGACTCCCCCACAAAAGGAAACATCCTCTCCACATCCACTCTATCTCTGCCCTCTGGTCCTAAACTCCCCCACCATAGGAAACATCCTCTCCACATCCACTCTATCTGTGTCCTCTGGTCCAAGACTCCCCCACTATAGGAAACATCCTCTCCACATCCACTCTATGTCCCCAGATCCTCACCATCGGAAACATCCTCTCCACATCCACTCTATCTGTGTCCCCTGGTCCTAGACTCCCCCACTATAGGAAACATCCTCTCCACATCCACTCTATCTATGTCCCCTGATCCTAGACTTCCTCACCATAGTAAACATCCTCTCCACATCCACTCTATCTGTGTCCTCTGGTCCTACACTCCCTCACTATAGGAAACATCCTCTCCACATCCACTCTATCTGTGTCCTCTGGTCCT
The DNA here is from genome assembly GCF_030144855.1 of Hypanus sabinus. Classification (NCBI taxonomy): domain Eukaryota; kingdom Metazoa; phylum Chordata; class Chondrichthyes; order Myliobatiformes; family Dasyatidae; genus Hypanus; species Hypanus sabinus. Next base: position 77,409 of record NW_026779404.1, on the reverse strand, counting down.
AGACTCCCCCACTATAGTAAACTGCCTCTCCACATCCACTCTGTCTATGTCCTCTGGTCCTAGACTCCCCCACTATAGGAAACATCCTCTCCACATCCACTCTATCTGTGACCTCTGGTCCTAGACTCCCCCACTATAGGAAACATCCTCACCACATCCACTCTGTCTGTGTCCTCTGGTCCTAGACTCCCCCACTATAGGAAACATCCTCCGCACATCCACTCTATCTGTGTTCTCTGGTCCTAGACTCCCCCACTATGGGAAAGATCCTCTCCACGTCCACTCTATCTGTGTCCTCTGGTCCTAGACTCCCCCACTATAGTAAACAGCCTCTCCTCATCCACTCTGTCTATGTGCTCTGGTCCTAGACTCCCCCACTATAGTAAACAGCCTCTCCTCATCCACTCTGTCTACGTGCTCTGGTCCTAGACTCCCCCACTATAGTAAGCAGCCTCTCCACATCCACTCTGTCTATGTCCTCTGGTCCTAGACTCCCCCACAAAAGGAAACATCCTCTCCACATCCACTCTATCTCTGCCCCCTGGTCCTAGACTCCCCCACCATAGGAAACATCCTCTCCACATCCACTCTATCTGTGTCCTCTGGTCCAAGACTCCCCCACTATAGGAAACATCCTCTCCACATCCACTCTGTCTGTGTCCTCTGGTCTTAGACTCCCCCACTAAAGGAAACATCTTCTCCACATCCAATCTATCTCTGCCCTCTGGTCCTAGACTCCCTCACTATAGGAAACACCCTCTCCACGTCCACTCTATCTGTGTCCTCTGGTCCTAGACTCCCCCACAAAAGGAAACATCCTCTCCACATCCACTCTATCTCTGCCCCCTGGTCCTAGACTCCCCCACTATAGGAAACATCCTCTCCACATCCACTCTGTCTGTGCCCTCTGGTCCTAGACTCCCCCACTATAGGAAACATCCTCTCCACATCCACTCTATCTGAGTCCTCTGGTCCAAGACACCCCCACTATAGGAAACATGCTCTCCACATCCACTCTATCTGTGTACTCCGGTCCCAGACTCCCCCACTAGAGGAAACATCCTCTCCACATCCACTCTATATCTGTCCTCTGGTCCTGGACTCCCCCACGATAGGAAACATCCTCTCCACATCCACTCTATCTGTGTCCTCTGGTCCTAGACTCCCTCACTATAGGAAACATCCTCTCCACATCCACTTCATCTGTGTCCTCTGGTCCTAGACTCCCCCACTATACGAAACATCCTCTCCACATCCACTCTATCTGTGTCCTCTGGTCCGAGACTCCCCCACTATAGGAAACATCTTCTCCACATCCATTCTATCTCTGCCCTCTGGTCCTAGACTCTCTCACTATAGGAAACATCCTCTCCACATCCACTCTATCTGTGTCCTCTGGTCCTAGACTCCCCCACAAAAGGAAACATCCTCTCCACATCCACTCTATCTCTGCCCCCTGCTCATAGACTCCCCCACTATAGGAAACATCCTCTCCACATCCACTCTGTCTGTGCCCTCTGGTGCTAGACTCCCTCACTATAGGAAACATCCTCTCCACATCCACTCTATCTGTGTCCTCTGGTCCTAGACTCCCCCACAAAAGGAAACATCCTCTCCACATCCACTCTATCTCTGCCCTCTGGTCCTAAACTCCCCCACTAGAGGAAACATCCTCTCCACATCCACTCTATCTCTGCCCTCTGGTCCTAGACTCCCCCACTTACAGAAACATCCTCTCCACATCCACTCTATCTGTGTCCTCTGGTCCTAGACTCCCTCACTATAGGAAATATCCTCTCCACATCCACTCTATCAGTGTCCTCTGGTCCTAGACTCCCTCACTATAGGAAATATCCTCTCCACATCCACTCTATCTGTGTCCTCTGGTCCTAGACTCCCCCACTATACGAAACATCCTCTCCACATCCACTCTATCTGTGTCCTCTGGTCCGAGACTCCCACACTACAGGAAACATCCTCTCCACATCCACTCTATCTGTGTCCTCTGGTCCTAGACTCCCCCACTATACGAAACATCCTCTCCACATCCACTCTATCTGTGCCGTCTGGTCCTAGACTCCCCCACTATAGTAAACAGCCTCTCCTCATCCACTCTGTCTACGTGCTCTGGTCCTAGACTCCCCCACTATAGGAAACATCCTCTCCACATCCACTCTGTCTATGTCCTCTGGTCCTAAACTCCCCCACTATAGGAAACAGCCTCTCCACATCCACTCTATCTCTGCCCCCTGGTCCTAGACTCCCCTACTATAGGAAACATCCTCTCCACATCCACTCAGTCTGTGCCCTCTGGTCCTAGACTCCCCCACCATAGGAAACATCCTCTCCACATCCACTCTATCTGTGTCCTCTGGTCCAAGACTCCCCCACTATAGGAAACATCCTCTCCACATCCACTCTATGTCCCCAGATCCTCACCATCGGAAACATCCTCTCCACATCCACTCTATCTGTGTCCCCTGGTCCTAGACTCCCCCACTATAGGAAACATCCTCTCCACATCCACTCTATCTATGTCCCCTGATCCTAGACTTCCTCACCATAGTAAACATCCTCTCCACATCCACTCTATCTGTGACCTCTGGTCCTAGACTCCCCCACTAGAGGAAACATCCTCTCCACATCCACTCTATCTGTGACCTCTGGTCCTAGACTCCCCCACTATAGGAAAGATCCTCACCACATCCACTCTGTCTGTGTCCTCTGGCCCTAGACTCCCCCACTATGGGAAAGATCCTCCGCACATCCACTCTATCTGTGTCCTCTGGTCCTAGACTCCCCCACTATAGTAAACAGCCTCTCCTCATCCACTCTGTCTATGTGCTCTGGTCCTAGACTCCCCCACTATAGGAAACATCCTCTCCACATCCACTCTATCTGTGTCCTCTGGTCCTAGACTCCCCCACTATACGAAACATCCTCTCCACATCCACTCTATCTGTGTCCTCTGGTCCGAGACTCCCACACTACAGGAAACATCCTCTCCACATCCACTCTATCTGTGTCCTCTGGTCCTAGACTCCCCCACTATACGAAACATCCTCTCCACATCCTCTCTATCTGTGCCGTCTGGTCCTAGACTCCCCCACTATAGTAAACAGCCTCTCCTCATCCACTCTGTCTATGTGCTCTGGTCCTAGACTCCCCCACTATAGTAAACAGCCTCTCCACATCCACTCTGTCTACGTGCTCTGGTCCTAGACTCCCCCACTATAGGAAACATCCTCTCCACATCCACTCTGTCTATGTCCTCTGGTCCTAAACTCCCCCACTATAGGAAACAGCCTCTCCACATCCACTCTATCTCTGCCCCCTGGTCCTAGACTCCCCTACTATAGGAAACATCCTCTCCACATCCACTCTGTCTGTGCCCTCTGGTCCTAGACTCCCCCACCATAGGAAACATCCTCTCCACATCCACTCTATCTGTGTCCTCTGGTCCAAGACTCCCCCACTATAGGAAACATCCTCTCCACATCCACTCTATGTCCCCAGATCCTCACCATCGGAAACATCCTCTCCACATCCACTCTATCTGTGTCCCCTGGTCCTAGACTCCCCCACTATAGGAAACATCCTCTCCACATCCACTCTATCTATGTCCCCTGATCCTAGACTTCCTCACCATAGTAAACATCCTCTCCACATCCACTCTATCTGTGTCCTCTGGTCCTAGACTCCCTCACTATAGGAAACATCCTCTCCACATCCACTCTATCTGTGTCCTCTGGTCCTAGACTCCCCCACTATAGGAAACATCCTCTCCACATCCACTCTATCTGTGACCTCTGGTCCTAGACTCCCCCAATATACGAAACATCCTCACCACATCCACTCTGTCTGTGTCCTCTGGTCCTAGACTCCCCCACTATAGGAAACATCCTCCGCACATCCACTCTATCTGTGTCCTCTGGTCCTAGACTCCCCCACTATGGGAAAGATCCTCTCCACGTCCACTCTATCTGTGTCCTCTGGTCCTAGACTCCCCCACTATAGTAAACAGCCTCTCCTCATCCACTCTGTCTATGTGCTCTGGTCCTAGACTCCCCCACTATAGTAAACAGCCTCTCCTCATCCACTCTGTCTATGTGCTCTGGTCCTAGACTCCCCCACTAGAGTAAACAGCCTCTCCACATCCACTCTGTCTACGTGCTCTGGTCCTAGACTCCCCCACTATAGTAAACAGCCTCTCCACGTCCACTCTGTCTACGTGCTCTGGTCCTAGACTCCCCCACTATAGTAAACAGCCTCCCCACATCCACTCTGTCTATGTCCTCTGGTCCTAGACTCCCCCACAAAAGGAAACATCCTCTCCACATCCACTCTATCTCTGCCCCCTGGTCCTAGACTCCCCCACCATAGGAAACATCCTCTCCACATCCACTCTATCTGTGTCCTCTGGTCCAAAACTCCCCCACTATAGGAAACATCCTCTCCACATCCACTCTATCTGTGCGCTCTCATCCTAGACTCCACCACTATAGGAAACATCCTCTCCACATCTACTCTATCTGTGTCCTCTGGTCCTAGACAACCCCACTATAGGAAACATGCTCTCCACATCCACTCTATCTGTGTCCTCTGGTCCTAGACTCCCCCACCATAGGAAACATCCTCTCCACATCCACTCTATCTGTGCCCTCTGGTCCTAGACTCCCCCACAAAAGGAAACATCCTCTCCACATCCACTCTATCTGTGTCCTCTGGTCCAAGACTCCCCCACTATAGGAAACATCCTCTCCACATCCACTCTATGTCCCCAGATCCTCACCATCGGAAACATCCTCTCCACATCCACTCTATCTGTGTCCCCTGGTCCTAGACTCCCCCACTATAGGAAACATCCTCTCCACATCCACTCTATCTATGTCCCCTGATCCTAGACTTCCTCACCATAGTAAACATCCTCTCCACATCCACTCTATCTGTGTCCTCTGGTCCTACACTCCCTCACTATAGGAAACATCCTCTCCACATCCACTCTATCTGTGTCCTCTGGTCCTAGACTCCCCCACTATAGTAAACTGCCTCTCCACATCCACTCTGTCTATGTCCTCTGGTCCTAGACTCCCCCACTATAGGAAACATCCTCTCCACATCCACTCTATCTGTGACCTCTGGTCCTAGACTCCCCCACTATAGGAAACATCCTCACCACATCCACTCTGTCTGTGTCCTCTGGTCCTAGACTCCCCCACTATAGGAAACATCCTCCGCACATCCACTCTATCTGTGTTCTCTGGTCCTAGACTCCCCCACTATGGGAAAGATCCTCTCCACGTCCACTCTATCTGTGTCCTCTGGTCCTAGACTCCCCCACTATAGTAAACAGCCTCTCCTCATCCACTCTGTCTATGTGCTCTGGTCCTAGACTCCCCCACTATAGTAAACAGCCTCTCCTCATCCACTCTGTCTACGTGCTCTGGTCCTAGACTCCCCCACTATAGTAAGCAGCCTCTCCACATCCACTCTGTCTATGTCCTCTGGTCCTAGACTCCCCCACAAAAGGAAACATCCTCTCCACATCCACTCTATCTCTGCCCCCTGGTCCTAGACTCCCCCACCATAGGAAACATCCTCTCCACATCCACTCTATCTGTGTCCTCTGGTCCAAGACTCCCCCACTATAGGAAACATCCTCTCCACATCCACTCTGTCTGTGTCCTCTGGTCTTAGACTCCCCCACTAAAGGAAACATCTTCTCCACATCCAATCTATCTCTGCCCTCTGGTCCTAGACTCCCTCACTATAGGAAACACCCTCTCCACGTCCACTCTATCTGTGTCCTCTGGTCCTAGACTCCCCCACAAAAGGAAACATCCTCTCCACATCCACTCTATCTCTGCCCCCTGGTCCTAGACTCCCCCACTATAGGAAACATCCTCTCCACATCCACTCTGTCTGTGCCCTCTGGTCCTAGACTCCCCCACTATAGGAAACATCCTCTCCACATCCACTCTATCTGTGTCCTCTGGTCCAAGACACCCCCACTATAGGAAACATGCTCTCCACATCCACTCTATCTGTGTACTCCGGTCCCAGACTCCCCCACTAGAGGAAACATCCTCTCCACATCCACTCTATATCTGTCCTCTGGTCCTGGACTCCCCCACGATAGGAAACATCCTCTCCACATCCACTCTATCTGTGTCCTCTGGTCCTAGACTCCCTCACTATAGGAAACATCCTCTCCACATCCACTCCATCTGTGTCCTCTGGTCCTAGACTCCCCCACTATACGAAACATCCTCTCCACATCCACTCTATCTGTGTCCTCTGGTCCGAGACTCCCCCACTATAGGAAACATCTTCTCCACATCCATTCTATCTCTGCCCTCTGGTCCTAGACTCTCTCACTATAGGAAACATCCTCTCCACATCCACTCTATCTGTGTCCTCTGGTCCTAGACTCCCCCACAAAAGGAAACATCCTCTCCACATCCACTCTATCTCTGCCCCCTGGTCCTAGACTCCCCCACTATAGGAAACATCCTCTCCACATCCACTCTGTCTGTGCCCTCTGGTGCTAGACTCCCTCACTATAGGAAACATCCTCTCCACATCCACTCTATCTGTGTCCTCTGGTCCTAGACTCCCCCACAAAAGGAAACATCCTCTCCACATCCACTCTATCTCTGCCCTCTGGTCCTAAACTCCCCCACTAGAGGAAACATCCTCTCCACATCCACTCTATCTCTGCCCTCTGGTCCTAGACTCCCCCACTTTCAGAAACATCCTCTCCACATCCACTCTATCTGTGTCCTCTGGTCCTAGACTCCCTCACTATAGGAAATATCCTCTCCACATCCACTCTATCAGTGTCCTCTGGTCCTAGACTCCCTCACTATAGGAAATATCCTCTCCACATCCACTCTATCTGTGTCCTCTGGTCCTAGACTCCCCCACTATACGAAACATCCTCTCCACATCCACTCTATCTGTGTCCTCTGGTCCGAGACTCCCACACTACAGGAAACATCCTCTCCACATCCACTCTATCTGTGTCCTCTGGTCCTAGACTCCCCCACTATACGAAACATCCTCTCCACATCCACTCTATCTGTGCCGTCTGGTCCTAGACTCCCCCACTATAGTAAACAGCCTCTCCTCATCCACTCTGTCTACGTGCTCTGGTCCTAGACTCCCCCACTATAGGAAACATCCTCTCCACATCCACTCTGTCTATGTCCTCTGGTCCTAAACTCCCCCACTATAGGAAACAGCCTCTCCACATCCACTCTATCTCTGCCCCCTGGTCCTAGACTCCCCTACTATAGGAAACATCCTCTCCACATCCACTCAGTCTGTGCCCTCTGGTCCTAGACTCCCCCACCATAGGAAACATCCTCTCCACATCCACTCTATCTGTGTCCTCTGGTCCAAGACTCCCCCACTATAGGAAACATCCTCTCCACATCCACTCTATGTCCCCAGATCCTCACCATCGGAAACATCCTCTCCACATCCACTCTATCTGTGTCCCCTGGTCCTAGACTCCCCCACTATAGGAAACATCCTCTCCACATCCACTCTATCTATGTCCCCTGATCCTAGACTTCCTCACCATAGTAAACATCCTCTCCACATCCACTCTATCTGTGACCTCTGGTCCTAGACTCCCCCACTAGAGGAAACATCCTCTCCACATCCACTCTATCTGTGACCTCTGGTCCTAGACTCCCCCACTATAGGAAAGATCCTCACCACATCCACTCTGTCTGTGTCCTCTGGTCCTAGACTCCCCCACTATAGTAAACAGCCTCTCCTCATCCACTCTGTCTATGTGCTCTGGTCCTAGACTCCCCCACTAGAGTAAACAGCCTCTCCACATCCACTCTGTCTACGTGCTCTGGTCCTAGACTCCCCCACTATAGTAAACAGCCTCTCCACATCCACTCTGTCTACGTGCTCTGGTCCTAGACTCCCCCACTATAGTAAACAGCCTCTCCACATCCACTCTGTCTATGTCCTCTGGTCCTAGACTCCCCCACAAAAGGAAACATCCTCTCCACATCCACTCTATCTCTGCCCCCTGGTCCTAGACTCCCCCACCATAGGAAACATCCTCTCCACATCCACTCTATCTGTGTCCTCTGGTCCAAGACTCCCCCACTATAGGAAACATCCTCTCCACATCCACTCTATCTGTGCGCTCTCATCCTAGACTCCACCACTATAGGAAACATCCTCTCCACATCTACTCTATCTGTGTCCTCTGGTCCTAGACAACCCCACTATAGGAAACATGCTCTCCACATCCACTCTATCTGTGTCCTCTGGTCCTAGACTCCCCCACCATAGGAAACATCCTCTCCACATCCACTCTATCTGTGACCTCTGGTCCTAGACTCCCCCACAAAAGGAAATATCCTCTCCACATCCACTCTATCTCTGCCCTCTGGTCCTAAACTCCCCCACTAGAGGAAACATCCTCTCCACATCCACTCTATCTGTGACCTCTGGTCCTAGACTCCCCCACTATAGGAAACATCCTCACCACATCCACTCTGTCTGTGTCCTCTGGTCCTAGACTCCCCCACTATAGGAAACATCCTCCGCACATCCACTCTATCTGTGTCCTCTGGTCCTAGACTCCCCCACTATGGGAAAGATCCTCTCCACGTCCACTCTATCTGTGTCCTCTGGTCCTAGACTCCCCCACTATAGTAAACAGCCTCTCCTCATCCACTCTGTCTATGTGCTCTGGTCCTAGACTCCCCCACTATAGTAAACAGCCTCTCCTCATCCACTCTGTCTATGTGCTCTGGTCCTAGACTCCCCCACTAGAGTAAACAGCCTCTCCACATCCACTCTGTCTACGTGCTCTGGTCCTAGACTCCCCCACTATAGTAAACATCCTCTCCACATCCACTCTATCTGTGTCCTCTGGTCCAAGACACCCCCACTATAGGAAACATGCTCTCCACATCCACTCTATCTGTGTACTCCGGTCCCAGACTCCCCCACTAGAGGAAACATCCTCTCCACATCCACTCTATATCTTTCCTCTGGTCCTAGACTCCCCCACGATAGGAAACATCCTCTCCACATCCACTCTATCTGAGTCCTCTGGTCCTAGACTCCCTCACTATAGGAATCATCCTCTCCACATCCACTCCATCTGTGTCCTCTGGTCCTAGACTCCCCCACTATACGAAACATCCTCTCCACATCCACTCTATCTGTGTCCTCTGGTCCGAGACTCCCCCACTATAGGAAACATCTTCTCCACATCCATTCTATCTCTGCCCTCTGGTCCTAGACTCTCTCACTATAGGAAACATCCTCTCCACATCCACTCTATCTGTGTCCTCTGGTCCTAGACTCCCCCACAAAAGGAAACATCCTCTCCACATCCACTCTATCTCTGCCCCCTGGTCCTAGACTCCCCCACTATAGGAAACATCCTCTCCACATCCACTCTGTCTGTGCCCTCTGGTGCTAGACTCCCTCACTATAGGAAACATCCTCTCCACATCCACTCTATCTGTGTCCTCTGGTCCTAGACTCCCCCACAAAAGGAAACATCCTCTCCACATCAACTCTATCTCTGCCCTCTGGTCCTAAACTCCCTCACTATAGGAAACATCCTCTCCACATCCACTCTATCTGTGTCCTCTGGTCCTAAACTCCCCCACTATAGGAAACAGCCTCTCCACATCCACTCTATCTCTGCCCCCTGGTCCTAGACTCCCCTACTATAGGAAACATCCTCTCCACATCCACTCTGTCTGTGCCCTCTGGTCCTAGACTCCCCCACCATAGGAAACATCCTCTCCACATCCACTCTATCTGTGTCCTCTGGTCCAAGACTCCCCCACTATAGGAAACATCCTCTCCACATCCACTCTATGTCCCCAGATCCTCACCATCGGAAACATCCTCTCCACATCCACTCTATCTGTGTCCCCTGGTCCTAGACTCCCCCACTATAGGAAACATCCTCTCCACATCCACTCTATCTATGTCCCCTGATCCTAGACTTCCTCACCATAGTAAACATCCTCTCCACATCCACTCTATCTGTGTCCTCTAGTCCTAGACTCCCTCACTATAGGAAACATCCTCTCCACATCCACTCTATCTGTGTCCTCTGGTCCTAGACTCCCCCACTATAGGAAACATCCTCTCCACATCCACTCTATCTGTGACCTCTGGTCCTAGACTCCCCCACTATACGAAACATCCTCACCACATCCACTCTGTCTGTGTCCTCTGGTCCTAGACTCCACCACTATAGGAAACATCCTCCGCACATCCACTCTATCTGTGTCCTCTGGTCCTAGACTCCCCCACTATGGGAAAGATCCTCTCCACGTCCACTCTATCTGTGTCCTCTGGTCCTAGACTCCCCCACTATAGTAAACAGCCTCTCCTCATCCACTCTGTCTATGTGCTCTGGTCCTAGACTCCCCCACTATAGTAAACAGCCTCTCCTCATCCACTCTGTCTATGTGCTCTGGTCCCAGACTCCCCCACTAGAGTAAACAGCCTCTCCACATCCACTCTGTCTACGTGCTCTGGTCCTAGACTCCCCCACTATAGTAAACAGCCTCTCCACATCCACTCTGTCTACGTGCTCTGGTCCTAGACTCCCCCACTATAGTAAACAGCCTCTCCACATCCACTCTGTCTATGTCCTCTGGTCCTAGACTCCCCCACAAAAGGAAACATCCTCTCCACATCCACTCTATCTCTGCCCCCTGGTCCTAGACTCCCCCACCATAGGAAACATCCACTCCACATCCACTCTATCTGTGTCCTCTGGTCCAAGACTCCCCCACTATAGGAAACATCCTCTCCACATCCACTCTATCTGTGCGCTCTCATCCTAGACTCCACCACTATAGGAAACATCCTCTCCACATCTACTCTATCTGTGTCCTCTGGTCCTAGACAACCCCACTATAGGAAACATGCTCTCCACATCCACTCTATCTGTGTCCTCTGGTCCTAGACTCCCCCACCATAGGAAACATCCTCCCCACATCCACTCTATCTGTGTCCTCTGGTCCTAGACTCCCCCACAAAAGGAAATATCCTCTCCACATCCACTCTATCTCTGCCCTCTGGTCCTAAACTCCCCCACTAGAGGAAACATCCTCTCCACATCCACTCTATCTGTGACCTCTGGTCCTAGACTCCCCCACTATAGTAAACAGCCTCTCCTCATCCACTCTGTCTATGCGCTCTGGTCCTAGACTCCCCCACTATAGTAAACAGCCTCTCCTCAGCCACTCTGTCTATGTGCTCTGGTCCTAGACTCCCCCACTAGAGTAAACAGCCACTCCACATCCACTCTGTCTACGTGCTCTGGTCCTAGACTCCCCCACTATAGTAAACAGCCTCTCCACATCCACTCTGTCTGCGTGCTCAGGTCCTAGACTCCCCCACTATAGTAAACAGCCTCTCCACATCCACTCTGTCTATGTCCTCTGGTCCTAGACTCCCCCACCATACGAAACATCCTCTCCACATCCACTCTATCTGTGTCCTCTGGTCCAAGACACCCCCACTATAGGAAACATGCTCTCCACATCCACTCTATCTGTGTACTCCGGTCCCAGACTCCCCCACTAGAGGAAACATCCTCTCCACATCCACTCTATATCTTTCCTCTGGTCCTAGACTCCCCCACGATAGGAAACATCCTCTCCACATCCACTCTATCTGTGTCCTCTGGTCCTAGACTCCCTCACTATAGGAATCATCCTCTCCACATCCACTCCATCTGTGTCCTCTGGTCCTAGACTCCCCCACTATACGAAACATCCTCTCCACATCCACTCTATCTGTGTCCTCTGGTCCGAGACTCCCCCACTATAGGAAACATCTTCTCCACATCCATTCTATCTCTGCCCTCTGGTCCTAGACTCTCGCACTATAGGAAACATCCTCTCCACATCCACTCTATCTGTGTCCTCTGGTCCTAGACTCCCCCACAAAAGGAAACATCCTCTCCACATCCACTCTATCTCTGCCCCCTGGTCCTAGACTCCCCCACTATAGGAAACATCCTCTCCACATCCACTCTGTCTGTGCCCTCTGGTGCTAGACTCCCTCACTATAGGAAACATCCTCTCCACATCCACTCTATCTGTGTCCTCTGGTCCTAGACTCCCCCACAAAAGGAAACATCCTCTCCACATCAACTCTATCTCTGCCCTCTGGTCCTAAACTCCCCCACGAGAGGAAACATCCTCTCCACATACACTCTATCTCTGCCCTCTGGTCCTAGACTCCCCCACTTTCAGAAACATCCTCTCCACATCCACTCTATCTGTGTCCTCTGGTCCTAGACTCCCCCCACTATAGTAAACATCCTCTCCACATCCACTCTATCTGTGTCCTCTGGTCCTGGACTCCCGCACTATAGGAAACATCCTCTCCACATCCACTGTATCTGTGTCCTCTGGTCCTGGACTCCCCCACTATAGGAAACAGCCTCTCCACATCCACTCTATCTGTGTCCTTTGGTCCTAGACTCCCCCACTATAGGAAACATCCTCTCCACATCCACTCTATCTGTGTCCTCTGGTCCAAGACTCCCCCACTATAGGAAACATCCTCTCCACATCCACTCTATCTGTGCGCTCTCATCCTAGACTCCACCACTATAGGAAACATCCTCTCCACATCTACTCTATCTGTGTCCTCTGGTCCTAGACAACCCCACTATAGGAAACATGCTCTCCACATCCACTCTATCTGTGTCCTCTGGTCCTAGACTCCCCCACCATAGGAAACATCCTCCCCACATCCACTCTATCTGTGTCCTCTGGTCCTAGACTCCCCCACAAAAGGAAATATCCTCTCCACATCCACTCTATCTCTGCCCTCTGGTCCTAAACTCCCCCACTAGAGGAAACATCCTCTCCACATCCACTCTATCTGTGACCTCTGGTCCTAGACTCCCCCACTATAGGAAACATCCTCACCACATCCACTCTGTCTGTGTCCTCTGGTCCTAGACTCCCCCACTATAGGAAACATCCTCCGCACATCCACTCTATCTGTGTCCTCTGGTCCTAGACTCCCCCACTATGGGAAAGATCCTCTCCACGTCCACTCTATCTGTGTCCTCTGGTCCTAGACTCCCCCACTATAGTAAACAGCCTCTCCTCATCCACTCTGTCTATGCGCTCTGGTCCTAGACTCCCCCACTATAGTAAACAGCCTCTCCTCATCCACTCTGTCTATGTGCTCTGGTCCTAGACTCCCCCACTAGAGTAAACAGCCACTCCACATCCACTCTGTCTACGTGCTCTGGTCCTAGACTCCCCCACTATAGTAAACAGCCTCTCCACATCCACTCTGTCTGCGTGCTCAGGTCCTAGACTCCCCCACTATAGTAAACAGCCTCTCCACATCCACTCTGTCTATGTCCTCTGGTCCTAGACTCCCCCACCATAGGAAACATCCTCTCCACATCCACTCTATCTGTGTCCTCTGGTCCAAGACACCCCCACTATAGGAAACATGCTCTCCACATCCACTCTATCTGTGTACTCCGGTCCCAGACTCCCCCACTAGAGGAAACATCCTCTCCACATCCACTCTATATCTTTCCTCTGGTCCTAGACTCCCCCACGATAGGAAACATCCTCTCCACATCCACTCTATCTGTGTCCTCTGGTCCTAGACTCCCTCACTATAGGAATCATCCTCTCCACATCCACTCCATCTGTGTCCTCTGGTCCTAGACTCCCCCACTATACGAAACATCCTCTCCACATCCACTCTATCTGTGTCCTCTGGTCCGAGACTCCCCCACTATAGGAAACATCTTCTCCACATCCATTCTATCTCTGCCCTCTGGTCCTAGACTCTCTCACTATAGGAAACATCCTCTCCACATCCACTCTATCTGTGTCCTCTGGTCCTAGACTCCCCCACAAAAGGAAACATCCTCTCCACATCCACTCTATCTCTGCCCCCTGGTCCTAGACTCCCCCACTATAGGAAACATCCTCTCCACATCCACTCTGTCTGTGCCCTCTGGTGCTAGACTCCCTCACTATAGGAAACATCCTCGCCACATCCACTCTATCTGTGTCCTCTGGTCCTAGACTCCCCCACAAAAGGAAACATCCTCTCCACATCAACTCTATCTCTGCCCTCTGGTCCTAAACTCCCCCACGAGAGGAAACATCCTCTCCACATCCACTCTATCTGTGTCCTCTGGTCCTAGACTCCCCCACTATACGAAACATCCTCTCCACATCCACTCTATCTGTGCCGTCTGGTCCTAGACTCCCCCACTATAGTAAACAGCCTCTCCTCATCCACTCTGTCGATGTGCTCTGGTCCTAGACTCCCCCACTATAGTAAACAGCCTCTCCACATCCACTCTGTCTACGTGCTCTGGTCCTAGACTCCCCCACTATAGGAAACATCCTCTCCACATCCACTCTGTCTATGTCCTCTGGTCCTAAACTCCCCCACTATAGGAAACAGCCTCTCCACATCCACTCCATCTCTGCCCCCTGGTCCTAGACTCCCCTACTATAGGAAACATCCTCTCCACATCCACTCTGTCTGTGCCCTCTGGTCCTAGACTCCCCCACCATAGGAAACATCCTCTCCACATCCACTCTATCTGTGTCCTCTGGTCCAAGACTCCCCCACTATAGGAAACATCCTCTCCACATCCACTCTATGTCCCCAGATCCTCACCATCGGAAACATCCTCTCCACATCCACTCTATCTGTGTCCCCTGGTCCTAGCCTCCCCCACTATAGGAAACATCCTCTCCACATCCACTCTATCTATGTCCCCTGATCCTAGACTTCCTCACCATAGTAAACATCCTCTCCACATCCACTCTATCTGTGTCCTCTGGTCCTAGACTCCCTCACTATAGGAAACATCCTCTCCATATCCACTCTATCTGTGTCCTCTGGTCCTAGACTCCCCCACTATAGGAAACATCCTCTCCACATCCACTCTATCTGTGCCCTCTGGTCCTAGACTCCCCCACTATACGAAACATCCTCACCACATCCACTCTGTCTGTGTCCTCTGGTCCTAGACTACCCCACTATAAGAAACATCCTCCGCACATCCACTCTATCTGTGTCCTCTGGTCCTAGACTCCCCCACTATGGGAAAGATCCTCTCCACATCCACTCTATCTGTGTCCTCTGGTCCAAGACTCCCCCACTATAGGAAACATCCTCTCCACATCCACTCTATGTCCCCAGATCCTCACCATCGGAAACATCCTCTCCACATCCACTCTATCTGTGTCCCCTGGTCCTAGACTCCCCCACTATAGGAAACATCCTCTCCACATCCACTCTATCTATGTCCCCTGATCCTAGACTTCCTCACCATAGTAAACATCCTCTCCACATCCACTCTATCTGTGTCCTCTAGTCCTAGACTCCCTCACTATAGGAAACATCCTCTCCACATCCACTCTATCTGTGTCCTCTGGTGCTAGACTCCCCCACTATAGGAAACATCCTCTCCACATCCACTCTATCTGTGACCTCTGGTCCTAGACTCCCCCACTATACGAAACATCCTCACCACATCCACTCTGTCTGTGTCCTCTGGTCCTAGACTCCACCACTATAGGAAACATCCTCCGCACATCCACTCTATCTGTGTCCTCTGGTCCTAGACTCCCCCACTATGGGAAAGATCCTCTCCACGTCCACTCTATCTGTGTCCTCTGGTCCTAGACTCCCCCACTATAGTAAACAGCCTCTCCTCATCCACTCTGTCTATGTGCTCTGGTCCTAGACTCCCCCACTATAGTAAACAGCCTCTCCTCATCCACTCTGTCTATGTGCTCTGGTCCTAGACTCCCCCACTAGAGTAAACAGCCTCTCCACATCCACTCTGTCTACGTGCTCTGGTCCTAGACTCCCCCACTATAGTAAACAGCCTCTCCACATCCACTCTGTCTACGTGCTCTGGTCCTAGACTCCCCCACTATAGTAAACAGCCTCTCCACATCCACTCTGTCTATGTCCTCTGGTCCTAGACTCCCCCACAAAAGGAAACATCCTCTCCACATCCACTCTATCTCTGCCCCCTGGTCCTAGACTCCCCCACCATAGGAAACATCCACTCCACATCCACTCTATCTGTGTCCTCTGGTCCAAGACTCCCCCACTATAGGAAACATCCTCTCCACATCCACTCTATCTGTGCGCTCTCATCCTAGACTCCACCACTATAGGAAACATCCTCTCCACATCTACTCTATCTGTGTCCTCTGGTCCTAGACAACCCCACTATAGGAAACATGCTCTCCACATCCACTCTATCTGTGTCCTCTGGTCCTAGACTCCCCCACCATAGGAAACATCCTCCCCACATCCACTCTATCTGTGTCCTCTGGTCCTAGACTCCCCCACAAAAGGAAATATCCTCTCCACATCCACTCTATCTCTGCCCTCTGGTCCTAAACTCCCCCACTAGAGGAAACATCCTCTCCACATCCACTCTATCTGTGACCTCTGGTCCTAGACTCCCCCACTATAGTAAACAGCCTCTCCTCATCCACTCTGTCTATGCGCTCTGGTCCTAGACTCCCCCACTATAGTAAACAGCCTCTCCTCAGCCACTCTGTCTATGTGCTCTGGTCCTAGACTCCCCCACTAGAGTAAACAGCCACTCCACATCCACTCTGTCTACGTGCTCTGGTCCTAGACTCCCCCACTATAGTAAACAGCCTCTCCACATCCACTCTGTCTGCGTGCTCAGGTCCTAGACTCCCCCACTATAGTAAACAGCCTCTCCACATCCACTCTGTCTATGTCCTCTGGTCCTAGACTCCCCCACCATAGGAAACATCCTCTCCACATCCACTCTATCTGTGTCCTCTGGTCCAAGACACCCCCACTATAGGAAACATGCTCTCCACATCCACTCTATCTGTGTACTCCGGTCCCAGACTCCCCCACTAGAGGAAACATCCTCTCCACATCCACTCTATATCTTTCCTCTGGTCCTAGACTCCCCCACGATAGGAAACATCCTCTCCACATCCACTCTATCTGTGTCCTCTGGTCCTAGACTCCCTCACTATAGGAATCATCCTCTCCACATCCACTCCATCTGTGTCCTCTGGTCCTAGACTCCCCCACTATACGAAACATCCTCTCCACATCCACTCTATCTGTGTCCTCTGGTCCTAGACTCCCCCACAAAAGGAAATATCCTCTCCACATCCACTCTATCTCTGCCCTCTGGTCCTAAACTCCCCCACTAGAGGAAACATCCTCTCCACATCCACTCTATCTGTGACCTCTGGTCCTAGACTCCCCCACTATAGGAAACATCCTCACCACATCCACTCTGTCTGTGTCCTCTGGTCCTAGACTCCCCCACTATAGGAAACATCCTCCGCACATCCACTCTATCTGTGTCCTCTGGTCCTAGACTCCCCCACTATGGGAAAGATCCTCTCCACGTCCACTCTATCTGTGTCCTCTGGTCCTAGACTCCCCCACTATAGTAAACAGCCTCTCCTCATCCACTCTGTCTATGCGCTCTGGTCCTAGACTCCCCCACTATAGTAAACAGCCTCTCCTCATCCACTCTGTCTATGTGCTCTGGTCCTAGACTCCCCCACTAGAGTAAACAGCCACTCCACATCCACTCTGTCTACGTGCTCTGGTCCTAGACTCCCCCACTATAGTAAACAGCCTCTCCACATCCACTCTGTCTGCGTGCTCAGGTCCTAGACTCCCCCACTATAGTAAACAGCCTCTCCACATCCACTCTGTCTATGTCCTCTGGTCCTAGACTCCCCCACCATAGGAAACATCCTCTCCACATCCACTCTATCTGTGTCCTCTGGTCCAAGACACCCCCACTATAGGAAACATGCTCTCCACATCCACTCTATCTGTGTACTCCGGTCCCAGACTCCCCCACTAGAGGAAACATCCTCTCCACATCCACTCTATATCTTTCCTCTGGTCCTAGACTCCCCCACGATAGGAAACATCCTCTCCACATCCACTCTATCTGTGTCCTCTGGTCCTAGACTCCCTCACTATAGGAATCATCCTCTCCACATCCACTCCATCTGTGTCCTCTGGTCCTAGACTCCCCCACTATACGAAACATCCTCTCCACATCCACTCTATCTGTGTCCTCTGGTCCGAGACTCCCCCACTATAGGAAACATCTTCTCCACATCCATTCTATCTCTGCCCTCTGGTCCTAGACTCTCTCACTATAGGAAACATCCTCTCCACATCCACTCTATCTGTGTCCTCTGGTCCTAGACTCCCCCACAAAAGGAAACATCCTCTCCACATCCACTCTATCTCTGCCCCCTGGTCCTAGACTCCCCCACTATAGGAAACATCCTCTCCACATCCACTCTGTCTGTGCCCTCTGGTGCTAGACTCCCTCACTATAGGAAACATCCTCGCCACATCCACTCTATCTGTGTCCTCTGGTCCTAGACTCCCCCACAAAAGGAAACATCCTCTCCACATCAACTCTATCTCTGCCCTCTGGTCCTAAACTCCCCCACGAGAGGAAACATCCTCTCCACATCCACTCTATCTGTGTCCTCTGGTCCTAGACTCCCCCACTATACGAAACATCCTCTCCACATCCACTCTATCTGTGCCGTCTGGTCCTAGACTCCCCCACTATAGTAAACAGCCTCTCCTCATCCACTCTGTCGATGTGCTCTGGTCCTAGACTCCCCCACTATAGTAAACAGCCTCTCCACATCCACTCTGTCTACGTGCTCTGGTCCTAGACTCCCCCACTATAGGAAACATCCTCTCCACATCCACTCTGTCTATGTCCTCTGGTCCTAAACTCCCCCACTATAGGAAACAGCCTCTCCACATCCACTCCATCTCTGCCCCCTGGTCCTAGACTCCCCTACTATAGGAAACATCCTCTCCACATCCACTCTGTCTGTGCCCTCTGGTCCTAGACTCCCCCACCATAGGAAACATCCTCTCCACATCCACTCTATCTGTGTCCTCTGGTCCAAGACTCCCCCACTATAGGAAACATCCTCTCCACATCCACTCTATGTCCCCAGATCCTCACCATCGGAAACATCCTCTCCATATCCACTCTATCTGTGTCCCCTGGTCCTAGCCTCCCCCACTATAGGAAACATCCTCTCCACATCCACTCTATCTATGTCCCCTGATCCTAGACTTCCTCACCATAGTAAACATCCTCTCCACATCCACTCTATCTGTGTCCTCTGGTCCTAGACTCCCTCACTATAGGAAACATCCTCTCCACATCCACTCTATCTGTGTCCTCTGGTCCTAGACTCCCCCACTATAGGAAACATCCTCTCCACATCCACTCTATCTGTGCCCTCTGGTCCTAGACTCCCCCACTATACGAAACATCCTCACCACATCCACTCTGTCTGTGTCCTCTGGTCCTAGACTCCCCCACTATAAGAAACATCCTCCGCACATCCACTCTATCTGTGTCCTCTGGTCCTAGACTCCCCCACTATGGGAAAGATCCTCTCCACGTCCACTCTATCTGTGTCCTCTGGTCCTAGACTCCCCCACTATAGGAAACATCCTCTCCACATCCACTCTATCTATGTCCCCTGATCCTAGACTTCCTCACCATAGTAAACATCCTCTCCACATCCACTCTATCTGTGTCCTCTGGTCCTAGACTCCCTCACTATAGGAAACATCCTCTCCACATCCACTCTATCTGTGTCCTCTGGTCCTAGACTCCCCCACTATAGGAAACATCCTCTCCACATCCACTCTATCTGTGCCCTCTGGTCCTAGACTCCCCCACTATACGAAACATCCTCACCACATCCACTCTGTCTGTGTCCTCTGGTCCTAGACTCCCCCACTATAAGAAACATCCTCCGCACATCCACTCTATCTGTGTCCTCTGGTCCTAGACTCCCCCACTATGGGAAAGATCCTCTCCACGTCCACTCTATCTGTGTCCTCTGGTCCTAGACTCCCCCACTATAGTAAACAGCCTCTCCTCATCCACTCTGTCTATGTGCTCTGGTCCTAGACTCCCCCACTAGAGTAAACAGCCTCTCCACATCCACTCTGTCTACGTGCTCTGGTCCTAGACTCGCCCACTATAGTAAACAGCCTCTCCACATCCACTCTGTCTATGTCCTCTAGTCCTAGACTCCCCCACAAAAGGAAACATCCTCTCCACATCCACTCTATCTCTGCCCCCTGGTCCTAGACTCCCCCACCATAGGAAACATCCTCTCCACATCCACTCTATCTGTGTCCTCTGGTCCAAGACTCCCCCACTATAGGAAACATCCTCTCCACATCCACTCTATCTGTGCGCTCTCATCCTAGACTCCACCACTATAGGAAACATCCTCTCCACATCTACTCTATCTGTGTCCTCTGGTCCTAGACAACCCCACTATAGGAAACATGCTCTCCACATCCACTCTATCTGTGTCCTCTGGTCCTAGACTCCCCCACCATAGGAAACATCCTCTCCACATCCACTCTATCTGTGTCCTCTGGTCCTAGACTCCCCCACAAAAGGAAACATCCTCTCCACATCCACTCTATCTCTGCCCTCTGGTCCTAAACTCCCCCACTAGAGGAAACATCCTCTCCACATCCACTCTATCTGTGTCCTCTGGTCCTAGACTCCCCCACTTTCAGAAACATCCTCTCCACATCCACTCTATCTGTGTCCTCTGGTCCTAGACTCCCTCACTATAGGAAATATCCTCTCCACATCCACTCTATCAGTGTCCTCTGGTCCTAGACTCCCTCACTATAGGAAATATCCTCTCCACAACCACTCTATCTGTGTCCACTGGTCCTAGACTCCCCCACTATACGAAACATCCTCTCCACATCCACTCTATCTGTGTCCTCTGGTCCGAGACTCCCACACTACAGGAAACATCCTCTCCACATCCACTCTATCTGTGTCCTCTGGTCCTAGACTCCCCCACTATACGAAACATCCTCTCCACATCCACTCTATCTGTGCCGTCTGGTCCTAGACTCCCCCACTATAGTAAACAGCCTCTCCTCATCCACTCTGTCTATGTGCTCTGGTCCTAGACTCCCCAACTATAGTAAACAGCCTCTCCACATCCACTCTGTCTACGTGCTCTGGTCCTAGACTCCCCCACTATAGGAAACATCCTCTCCACATCCACTCCGTCTATGTCCTCTGGTCCTAAACTCCCCCACTATAGGAAACAGCCTCTCCACATCCACTCTATCTCTGCCCCCTGGTCCTAGACTCCCCTACTATAGGAAACATCCTCTCCACATCCACTCTGTCTGTGCCCTCTGGTCCTAGACTCCCCCACCATAGGAAACATCCTCTCCACATCCACTCTATCTGTGTCCTCTGGTCCAAGACTCCCCCACTATAGGAAACATCCTCTCCACATCCACTCTATGTCCCCGGATCCTCACCATCGGAAACATCCTCTCCACATCCACTCTATCTGTGTCCCCTGGTCCTAGACTCCCCCACTATAGGAAACATCCTCTCCACATCCACTCTATCTATGTCCCCTGATCCTAGACTTCCTCACCATAGTAAACATCCTCTCCACATCCACTCTATCTGTGTCCTCTGGTCCTAGACTCCCTCACTATAGGAAACATCCTCTCCACATCCACTCTATCTGTGTCCTCTGGTCCTAGACTCCCCCACTATAGTAAACTGCCTCTCCACATCCACTCTGTCTATGTCCTCTGGTCCTAGGCTCCCCCACTATAGGAAACATCCTCTCCACATCCACTCTATCTGTGACCTCTGGTTCTAGACTCACCCACTATACGAAACATCCTCACCACATCCACTCTGTCTGAGTCCTCTGGTCCTAGACTCCCCCACTATAGGAAACATCCTCCGCACATCCACTCTATCTGTGTCCTCTGGTCCTAGACTCCCCCACTATGGGAAAGATCCTCTCCACGTCCACTCTATCTGTGTCCTCTGGTCCTAGACTCCCCCACTATAGGAAACATCCTCCGCACATCCACTCTATCTGTGTCCTCTGGTCCTAGACTCCCCCACTATGGGAAAGATCCTCTCCACGTCCACTCTATCTGTGTCCTCTGGTCCTAGACTCCCCCACTATAGTAAACTTCCTCTCCTCATCCACTCTGTCTATGTGCTCTGGTCCTAGACTCACCCACTAGAGTAAACAGCCTCTCCACAGCCACTCTGTCTACGTGCTCTGGTCCTAGACCCCCCACTATAGTAAAGAGCCTCTCCACATCCACTCTGTCTACGTGCTCTGGTCCTAGACTCCCCCACTATAGTAAACAGCCTCTCCACATCCACTCTGTCTATGTCCTCTGGTCCTAGACTCCCCCACAAAAGGAAACATCCTCTCCACATCCACTCTATCTCTGCCCCCTGGTCCTAGACTCCCCCACCATAGGAAACATCCTCTCCACATCCACTCTATCTGTGTCCTCTGGTCCAAGACTCCCCCACTATAGGAAACATCCTCTCCACATCCACTCTATCTGTGCGCTCTCATCCTAGACTCCACCACTATAGGAAACATCCTCTCCACATCTACTCTATCTGTGTCCTCTGGTCCTAGACAACCCCACTATAGGAAACATGCTCTCCACATCCACTCTATCTGTGTCCTCTGGTCCTAGACTCCCCCACCATAGGAAACATCCTCTCCACATCCACTCTATCTGTGTCCTCTGGTCCTAGACTCCCCCACAAAAGGAAACATCCTCTCCACATCCACTCTATCTCTGCCCTCTGGTCCTAAACTCCCCCACTAGAGGAAACATCCTCTCCACATCCACTCTATCTGTGTCCTCTGGTCCTAGACTCCCCCACTTTCAGAAACATCCTCTCCACATCCACTCTATCTGTGTCCTCTGGTCCTAGACTCCCTCACTATAGGAAATATCCTCTCCACATCCACTCTATCAGTGTCCTCTGGTCCTAGACTCCCTCACTATAGGAAATATCCTCTCCACAACCACTCTATCTGTGTCCACTGGTCCTAGACTCCCCCACTATACGAAACATCCTCTCCACATCCACTCTATCTGTGTCCTCTGGTCCGAGACTCCCACACTACAGGAAACATCCTCTCCACATCCACTCTATCTGTGTCCTCTGGTCCTAGACTCCCCCACTATACGAAACATCCTCTCCACATCCACTCTATCTGTGCCGTCTGGTCCTAGACTCCCCCACTATAGTAAACAGCCTCTCCTCATCCACTCTGTCTATGTGCTCTGGTCCTAGACTCCCCAACTATAGTAAACAGCCTCTCCACATCCACTCTGTCTACGTGCTCTGGTCCTAGACTCCCCCACTATAGGAAACATCCTCTCCACATCCACTCCGTCTATGTCCTCTGGTCCTAAACTCCCCCACTATAGGAAACAGCCTCTCCACATCCACTCTATCTCTGCCCCCTGGTCCTAGACTCCCCTACTATAGGAAACATCCTCTCCACATCCACTCTGTCTGTGCCCTCTGGTCCTAGACTCCCCCACCATAGGAAACATCCTCTCCACATCCACTCTATCTGTGTCCTCTGGTCCAAGACTCCCCCACTATAGGAAACATCCTCTCCACATCCACTCTATGTCCCCGGATCCTCACCATCGGAAACATCCTCTCCACATCCACTCTATCTGTGTCCCCTGGTCCTAGACTCCCCCACTATAGGAAACATCCTCTCCACATCCACTCTATCTATGTCCCCTGATCCTAGACTTCCTCACCATAGTAAACATCCTCTCCACATCCACTCTATCTGTGTCCTCTGGTCCTAGACTCCCTCACTATAGGAAACATCCTCTCCACATCCACTCTATCTGTGTCCTCTGGTCCTAGACTCCCCCACTATAGTAAACTGCCTCTCCACATCCACTCTGTCTATGTCCTCTGGTCCTAGGCTCCCCCACTATAGGAAACATCCTCTCCACATCCACTCTATCTGTGACCTCTGGTCCTAGACTCACCCACTATACGAAACATCCTCACCACATCCACTCTGTCTGAGTCCTCTGGTCCTAGACTCCCCCACTATAGGAAACATCCTCCGCACATCCACTCTATCTGTGTCCTCTGGTCCTAGACTCCCCCACTATGGGAAAGATCCTCTCCACGTCCACTCTATCTGTGTCCTCTGGTCCTAGACTCCCCCACTATAGGAAACATCCTCCGCACATCCACTCTATCTGTGTCCTCTGGTCCTAGACTCCCCCACTATGGGAAAGATCCTCTCCACGTCCACTCTATCTGTGTCCTCTGGTCCTAGACTCCCCCACTATAGTAAACTTCCTCTCCTCATCCACTCTGTCTATGTGCTCTGGTCCTAGACTCACCCACTAGAGTAAACAGCCTCTCCACAGCCACTCTGTCTACGTGCTCTGGTCCTAGACCCCCCACTATAGTAAAGAGCCTCTCCACATCCACTCTGTCTACGTGCTCTGGTCCTAGACTCCCCCACTATAGTAAACAGCCTCTCCACATCCACTCTGTCTATGTCCTCTGGTCCTAGACTCCCCCACAAAAGGAAACATCCTCTCCACATCCACTCTATCTCTGCCCCCTGGTCCTAGACTCCCCCACCATAGGAAACATCCTCTCCACATCCACTCTATCTGTGTCCTCTGGTCCAAGACTCCCCCACTATAGGAAACATCCTCTCCACATCCACTCTATCTGTGCGCTCTCATCCTAGACTCCACCACTATAGGAAACATCCTCTCCACATCTACTCTATCTGTGTCCTCTGGTCCTAGACAACCCCACTATAGGAAACATGCTCTCCACATCCACTCTATCTGTGTCCTCTGGTCCTAGACTCCCCCACCATAGGAAACATCCACTCTATCTGTGTCCTCTGGTCCAAGACTCCCCCACTATAGGAAACATCCTCTCCACATCAACTCTATCTGTGTCCTCTGGTCCTAGACTCCCCCACTATAGGAAACATCCTCCGCACATCCACTCTATCTGTGTCCTCTGGTCCTAGACTCCCCCACTATAGGAAACATCCTCTCCACATCCACTCTATCTGTGTCCCCTGATCCTAGACTTCCTCACCATAGGAAACTTCCTCTGCACATCCACTCTATCTGTGTCCTCTGGTCCTAGACTCCCCCACTATAGGAAACATCCTCTCCACATCCACTCTATCTGTGTCCTCTGGTCCTAGACTCCCCCACTATACGAAACATCCTCTCCACATCCACTCTATCTGTGTCCTCTGGTCCGAGACTCCCACACTACAGGAAACATCCTCTCCACATCCACTCTATCTCTGCCCTCTGGTCCTAAACTCCCCCACTAGAGGAAACATCCTCTCCACATCCACTCTATCTGTGACCTCTGGTCCTAGACTCCCCCACTATAGTAAACAGCCTCTCCTCATCCACTCTGTCTATGCGCTCTGGTCCTAGACTCCCCCACTATAGTAAACAGCCTCTCCTCAGCCACTCTGTCTATGTGCTCTGGTCCTAGACTCCCCCACTAGAGTAAACAGCCACTCCACATCCACTCTGTCTACGTGCTCTGGTCCTAGACTCCCCCACTATAGTAAACAGCCTCTCCACATCCACTCTGTCTGCGTGCTCAGGTCCTAGACTCCCCCACTATAGTAAACAGCCTCTCCACATCCACTCTGTCTATGTCCTCTGGTCCTAGACTCCCCCACCATAGGAAACATCCTCTCCACATCCACTCTATCTGTGTCCTCTGGTCCAAGACACCCCCACTATAGGAAACATGCTCTCCACATCCACTCTATCTGTGTACTCCGGTCCCAGACTCCCCCACTAGAGGAAACATCCTCTCCACATCCACTCTATATCTTTCCTCTGGTCCTAGACTCCCCCACGATAGGAAACATCCTCTCCACATCCACTCTATCTGTGTCCTCTGGTCCTAGACTCCCTCACTATAGGAATCATCCTCTCCACATCCACTCCATCTGTGTCCTCTGGTCCTAGACTCCCCCACTATACGAAACATCCTCTCCACATCCACTCTATCTGTGTCCTCTGGTCCGAGACTCCCCCACTATAGGAAACATCTTCTCCACATCCATTCTATCTCTGCCCTCTGGTCCTAGACTCTCGCACTATAGGAAACATCCTCTCCACATCCACTCTATCTGTGTCCTCTGGTCCTAGACTCCCCCACAAAAGGAAACATCCTCTCCACATCCACTCTATCTCTGCCCCCTGGTCCTAGACTCCCCCACTATAGGAAACATCCTCTCCACATCCACTCTGTCTGTGCCCTCTGGTGCTAGACTCCCTCACTATAGGAAACATCCTCTCCACATCCACTCTATCTGTGTCCTCTGGTCCTAGACTCCCCCACAAAAGGAAACATCCTCTCCACATCAACTCTATCTCTGCCCTCTGGTCCTAAACTCCCCCACGAGAGGAAACATCCTCTCCACATACACTCTATCTCTGCCCTCTGGTCCTAGACTCCCCCACTTTCAGAAACATCCTCTCCACATCCACTCTATCTGTGTCCTCTGGTCCTAGACTCCCCCCACTATAGTAAACATCCTCTCCACATCCACTCTATCTGTGTCCTCTGGTCCTGGACTCCCGCACTATAGGAAACATCCTCTCCACATCCACTGTATCTGTGTCCTCTGGTCCTGGACTCCCCCACTATAGGAAACAGCCTCTCCACATCCACTCTATCTGTGTCCTTTGGTCCTAGACTCCCCCACTATAGGAAACATCCTCTCCACATCCACTCTATCTGTGTCCTCTGGTCCAAGACTCCCCCACTATAGGAAACATCCTCTCCACATCCACTCTATCTGTGCGCTCTCATCCTAGACTCCACCACTATAGGAAACATCCTCTCCACATCTACTCTATCTGTGTCCTCTGGTCCTAGACAACCCCACTATAGGAAACATGCTCTCCACATCCACTCTATCTGTGTCCTCTGGTCCTAGACTCCCCCACCATAGGAAACATCCTCCCCACATCCACTCTATCTGTGTCCTCTGGTCCTAGACTCCCCCACAAAAGGAAATATCCTCTCCACATCCACTCTATCTCTGCCCTCTGGTCCTAAACTCCCCCACTAGAGGAAACATCCTCTCCACATCCACTCTATCTGTGACCTCTGGTCCTAGACTCCCCCACTATAGGAAACATCCTCACCACATCCACTCTGTCTGTGTCCTCTGGTCCTAGACTCCCCCACTATAGGAAACATCCTCCGCACATCCACTCTATCTGTGTCCTCTGGTCCTAGACTCCCCCACTATGGGAAAGATCCTCTCCACGTCCACTCTATCTGTGTCCTCTGGTCCTAGACTCCCCCACTATAGTAAACAGCCTCTCCTCATCCACTCTGTCTATGCGCTCTGGTCCTAGACTCCCCCACTATAGTAAACAGCCTCTCCTCATCCACTCTGTCTATGTGCTCTGGTCCTAGACTCCCCCACTAGAGTAAACAGCCACTCCACATCCACTCTGTCTACGTGCTCTGGTCCTAGACTCCCCCACTATAGTAAACAGCCTCTCCACATCCACTCTGTCTGCGTGCTCAGGTCCTAGACTCCCCCACTATAGTAAACAGCCTCTCCACATCCACTCTGTGTATGTCCTCTGGTCCTAGACTCCCCCACCATAGGAAACATCCTCTCCACATCCACTCTATCTGTGTCCTCTGGTCCAAGACACCCCCACTATAGGAAAAATGCTCTCCACATCCACTCTATCTGTGTACTCCGGTCCCAGACTCCCCCACTAGAGGAAACATCCTCTCCACATCCACTCTATATCATTCCTCTGGTCCTAGACTCCCCCACGATAGGAAACATCCTCTCCACATCCACTCTATCTGTGTCCTCTGGTCCTAGACTCCCTCACTATAGGAATCATCCTCTCCACATCCACTCCATCTGTGTCCTCTGGTCCTAGACTCCCCCACTATACGAAACATCCTCTCCACATCCACTCTATCTGTGTCCTCTGGTCCGAGACTCCCCCACTATAGGAAACATCTTCTCCACATCCATTCTATCTCTGCCCTCTGGTCCTAGACTCTCTCACTATAGGAAACATCCTCTCCACATCCACTCTATCTGTGTCCTCTGGTCCTAGACTCCCCCACAAAAGGAAACATCCTCTCCACATCCACTCTATCTCTGCCCCCTGGTCCTAGACTCCCCCACTATAGGAAACATCCTCTCCACATCCACTCTGTCTGTGCCCTCTGGTGCTAGACTCCCTCACTATAGGAAACATCCTCGCCACATCCACTCTATCTGTGTCCTCTGGTCCTAGACTCCCCCACAAAAGGAAACATCCTCTCCACATCAACTCTATCTCTGCCCTCTGGTCCTAAACTCCCCCACGAGAGGAAACATCCTCTCCACATCCACTCTATCTGTGTCCTCTGGTCCTAGACTCCCCCACTATACGAAACATCCTCTCCACATCCACTCTATCTGTGCCGTCTGGTCCTAGACTCCCCCACTATAGTAAACAGCCTCTCCTCATCCACTCTGTCGATGTGCTCTGGTCCTAGACTCCCCCACTATAGTAAACAGCCTCTCCACATCCACTCTGTCTACGTGCTCTGGTCCTAGACTCCCCCACTATAGGAAACATCCTCTCCACATCCACTCTGTCTATGTCCTCTGGTCCTAAACTCCCCCACTATAGGAAACAGCCTCTCCACATCCACTCCATCTCTGCCCCCTGGTCCTAGACTCCCCTACTATAGGAAACATCCTCTCCACATCCACTCTGTCTGTGCCCTCTGGTCCTAGACTCCCCCACCATAGGAAACATCCTCTCCACATCCACTCTATCTGTGTCCTCTGGTCCAAGACTCCCCCACTATAGGAAACATCCTCTCCACATCCACTCTATGTCCCCAGATCCTCACCATCGGAAACATCCTCTCCACATCCACTCTATCTGTGTCCCCTGGTCCTAGCCTCCCCCACTATAGGAAACATCCTCTCCACATCCACTCTATCTATGTCCCCTGATCCTAGACTTCCTCACCATAGTAAACATCCTCTCCACATCCACTCTATCTGTGTCCTCTGGTCCTAGACTCCCTCACTATAGGAAACATCCTCTCCACATCCACTCTATCTGTGTCCTCTGGTCCTAGACTCCCCCACTATAGGAAACATCCTCTCCACATCCACTCTATCTGTGCCCTCTGGTCCTAGACTCCCCCACTATACGAAACATCCTCACCACATCCACTCTGTCTGTGTCCTCTGGTCCTAGACTCCCCCACTATAAGAAACATCCTCCGCACATCCACTCTATCTGTGTCCTCTGGTCCTAGACTCCCCCACTATGGGAAAGATCCTCTCCACGTCCACTCTATCTGTGTCCTCTGGTCCTAGACTCCCCCACTATAGTAAACAGCCTCTCCTCATCCACTCTGTCTATGTGCTCTGGTCCTAGACTCCCCCACTATAGTAAACAGCCTCTCCTCATCCACTCTGTCTATGTGCTCTGGTCCTAGACTCCCCCACTAGAGTAAACAGCCTCTCCACATCCACTCTGTCTACGTGCTCTGGTCCTAGACTCGCCCACTATAGTAAACAGCCTCTCCACATCCACTCTGTCTATGTCCTCTAGTCCTAGACTCCCCCACAAAAGGAAACATCCTCTCCACATCCACTCTATCTCTGCCCCCTGGTCCTAGACTCCCCCACCATAGGAAACATCCTCTCCACATCCACTCTATCTGTGTCCTCTGGTCCAAGACTCCCCCACTATAGGAAACATCCTCTCCACATCCACTCTATCTGTGCGCTCTCATCCTAGACTCCACCACTATAGGAAACATCCTCTCCACATCTACTCTATCTGTGTCCTCTGGTCCTAGACAACCCCACTATAGGAAACATGCTCTCCACATCCACTCTATCTGTGTCCTCTGGTCCTAGACTCCCCCACCATAGGAAACATCCTCTCCACATCCACTCTATCTGTGTCCTCTGGTCCTAGACTCCCCCACAAAAGGAAACATCCTCTCCACATCCACTCTATCTCTGCCCTCTGGTCCTAAACTCCCCCACTAGAGGAAACATCCTCTCCACATCCACTCTATCTGTGTCCTCTGGTCCTAGACTCCCCCACTTTCAGAAACATCCTCTCCACATCCACTCTATCTGTGTCCTCTGGTCCTAGACTCCCTCACTATAGGAAATATCCTCTCCACATCCACTCTATCAGTGTCCTCTGGTCCTAGACTCCCTCACTATAGGAAATATCCTCTCCACAACCACTCTATCTGTGTCCACTGGTCCTAGACTCCCCCACTATACGAAACATCCTCTCCACATCCACTCTATCTGTGTCCTCTGGTCCGAGACTCCCACACTACAGGAAACATCCTCTCCACATCCACTCTATCTGTGTCCTCTGGTCCTAGACTCCCCCACTATACGAAACATCCTCTCCACATCCACTCTATCTGTGCCGTCTGGTCCTAGACTCCCCCACTATAGTAAACAGCCTCTCCTCATCCACTCTGTCTATGTGCTCTGGTCCTAGACTCCCCAACTATAGTAAACAGCCTCTCCACATCCACTCTGTCTACGTGCTCTGGTCCTAGACTCCCCCACTATAGGAAACATCCTCTCCACATCCACTCCGTCTATGTCCTCTGGTCCTAAACTCCCCCACTATAGGAAACAGCCTCTCCACATCCACTCTATCTCTGCCCCCTGGTCCTAGACTCCCCTACTATAGGAAACATCCTCTCCACATCCACTCTGTCTGTGCCCTCTGGTCCTAGACTCCCCCACCATAGGAAACATCCTCTCCACATCCACTCTATCTGTGTCCTCTGGTCCAAGACTCCCCCACTATAGGAAACATCCTCTCCACATCCACTCTATGTCCCCGGATCCTCACCATCGGAAACATCCTCTCCACATCCACTCTATCTGTGTCCCCTGGTCCTAGACTCCCCCACTATAGGAAACATCCTCTCCACATCCACTCTATCTATGTCCCCTGATCCTAGACTTCCTCACCATAGTAAACATCCTCTCCACATCCACTCTATCTGTGTCCTCTGGTCCTAGACTCCCTCACTATAGGAAACATCCTCTCCACATCCACTCTATCTGTGTCCTCTGGTCCTAGACTCCCCCACTATAGTAAACTGCCTCTCCACATCCACTCTGTCTATGTCCTCTGGTCCTAGGCTCCCCCACTATAGGAAACATCCTCTCCACATCCACTCTATCTGTGACCTCTGGTCCTAGACTCACCCACTATACGAAACATCCTCACCACATCCACTCTGTCTGAGTCCTCTGGTCCTAGACTCCCCCACTATAGGAAACATCCTCCGCACATCCACTCTATCTGTGTCCTCTGGTCCTAGACTCCCCCACTATGGGAAAGATCCTCTCCACGTCCACTCTATCTGTGTCCTCTGGTCCTAGACTCCCCCACTATAGGAAACATCCTCCGCACATCCACTCTATCTGTGTCCTCTGGTCCTAGACTCCCCCACTATGGGAAAGATCCTCTCCACGTCCACTCTATCTGTGTCCTCTGGTCCTAGACTCCCCCACTATAGTAAACTTCCTCTCCTCATCCACTCTGTCTATGTGCTCTGGTCCTAGACTCACCCACTAGAGTAAACAGCCTCTCCACAGCCACTCTGTCTACGTGCTCTGGTCCTAGACCCCCCACTATAGTAAAGAGCCTCTCCACATCCACTCTGTCTACGTGCTCTGGTCCTAGACTCCCCCACTATAGTAAACAGCCTCTCCACATCCACTCTGTCTATGTCCTCTGGTCCTAGACTCCCCCACAAAAGGAAACATCCTCTCCACATCCACTCTATCTCTGCCCCCTGGTCCTAGACTCCCCCACCATAGGAAACATCCTCTCCACATCCACTCTATCTGTGTCCTCTGGTCCAAGACTCCCCCACTATAGGAAACATCCTCTCCACATCCACTCTATCTGTGCGCTCTCATCCTAGACTCCACCACTATAGGAAACATCCTCTCCACATCTACTCTATCTGTGTCCTCTGGTCCTAGACAACCCCACTATAGGAAACATGCTCTCCACATCCACTCTATCTGTGTCCTCTGGTCCTAGACTCCCCCACCATAGGAAACATCCTCTCCACATCCACTCTATCTGTGTCCTCTGGTCCTAGACTCCCCCACAAAAGGAAACATCCTCTCCACATCCACTCTATCTCTGCCCTCTGGTCCTAAACTCCCCCACTAGAGGAAACATCCTCTCCACATCCACTCTATCTGTGTCCTCTGGTCCTAGACTCCCCCACTTTCAGAAACATCCTCTCCACATCCACTCTATCTGTGTCCTCTGGTCCTAGACTCCCTCACTATAGGAAATATCCTCTCCACATCCACTCTATCAGTGTCCTCTGGTCCTAGACTCCCTCACTATAGGAAATATCCTCTCCACAACCACTCTATCTGTGTCCACTGGTCCTAGACTCCCCCACTATACGAAACATCCTCTCCACATCCACTCTATCTGTGTCCTCTGGTCCGAGACTCCCACACTACAGGAAACATCCTCTCCACATCCACTCTATCTGTGTCCTCTGGTCCTAGACTCCCCCACTATACGAAACATCCTCTCCACATCCACTCTATCTGTGCCGTCTGGTCCTAGACTCCCCCACTATAGTAAACAGCCTCTCCTCATCCACTCTGTCTATGTGCTCTGGTCCTAGACTCCCCAACTATAGTAAACAGCCTCTCCACATCCACTCTGTCTACGTGCTCTGGTCCTAGACTCCCCCACTATAGGAAACATCCTCTCCACATCCACTCCGTCTATGTCCTCTGGTCCTAAACTCCCCCACTATAGGAAACAGCCTCTCCACATCCACTCTATCTCTGCCCCCTGGTCCTAGACTCCCCTACTATAGGAAACATCCTCTCCACATCCACTCTGTCTGTGCCCTCTGGTCCTAGACTCCCCCACCATAGGAAACATCCTCTCCACATCCACTCTATCTGTGTCCTCTGGTCCAAGACTCCCCCACTATAGGAAACATCCTCTCCACATCCACTCTATGTCCCCGGATCCTCACCATCGGAAACATCCTCTCCACATCCACTCTATCTGTGTCCCCTGGTCCTAGACTCCCCCACTATAGGAAACATCCTCTCCACATCCACTCTATCTATGTCCCCTGATCCTAGACTTCCTCACCATAGTAAACATCCTCTCCACATCCACTCTATCTGTGTCCTCTGGTCCTAGACTCCCTCACTATAGGAAACATCCTCTCCACATCCACTCTATCTGTGTCCTCTGGTCCTAGACTCCCCCACTATAGTAAACTGCCTCTCCACATCCACTCTGTCTATGTCCTCTGGTCCTAGGCTCCCCCACTATAGGAAACATCCTCTCCACATCCACTCTATCTGTGACCTCTGGTCCTAGACTCACCCACTATACGAAACATCCTCACCACATCCACTCTGTCTGAGTCCTCTGGTCCTAGACTCCCCCACTATAGGAAACATCCTCCGCACATCCACTCTATCTGTGTCCTCTGGTCCTAGACTCCCCCACTATGGGAAAGATCCTCTCCACGTCCACTCTATCTGTGTCCTCTGGTCCTAGACTCCCCCACTATAGGAAACATCCTCCGCACATCCACTCTATCTGTGTCCTCTGGTCCTAGACTCCCCCACTATGGGAAAGATCCTCTCCACGTCCACTCTATCTGTGTCCTCTGGTCCTAGACTCCCCCACTATAGTAAACTTCCTCTCCTCATCCACTCTGTCTATGTGCTCTGGTCCTAGACTCACCCACTAGAGTAAACAGCCTCTCCACAGCCACTCTGTCTACGTGCTCTGGTCCTAGACCCCCCACTATAGTAAAGAGCCTCTCCACATCCACTCTGTCTACGTGCTCTGGTCCTAGACTCCCCCACTATAGTAAACAGCCTCTCCACATCCACTCTGTCTATGTCCTCTGGTCCTAGACTCCCCCACAAAAGGAAACATCCTCTCCACATCCACTCTATCTCTGCCCCCTGGTCCTAGACTCCCCCACCATAGGAAACATCCTCTCCACATCCACTCTATCTGTGTCCTCTGGTCCAAGACTCCCCCACTATAGGAAACATCCTCTCCACATCCACTCTATCTGTGCGCTCTCATCCTAGACTCCACCACTATAGGAAACATCCTCTCCACATCTACTCTATCTGTGTCCTCTGGTCCTAGACAACCCCACTATAGGAAACATGCTCTCCACATCCACTCTATCTGTGTCCTCTGGTCCTAGACTCCCCCACCATAGGAAACATCCACTCTATCTGTGTCCTCTGGTCCAAGACTCCCCCACTATAGGAAACATCCTCTCCACATCAACTCTATCTGTGTCCTCTGGTCCTAGACTCCCCCACTATAGGAAACATCCTCCGCACATCCACTCTATCTGTGTCCTCTGGTCCTAGACTCCCCCACTATAGGAAACATCCTCTCCACATCCACTCTATCTGTGTCCCCTGATGCTA
Organism: Hypanus sabinus; assembly: GCF_030144855.1. Lineage (NCBI taxonomy): Eukaryota > Metazoa > Chordata > Chondrichthyes > Myliobatiformes > Dasyatidae > Hypanus > Hypanus sabinus. The sequence goes on along the minus strand of NW_026779404.1, from coordinate 42,892 downwards.
GACTTCCTCACCATAGGAAACTTCCTCTGCACATCCACTCTATCTGTGTCCTCTGGTCCTAGACTCCCCCACTATAGGAAACATCCTCTCCACATCCACTCTATCTGTGTCCTCTGGTCCTAGACTCCCCCACTATACGAAACATCCTCTCCACATCCACTCTATCTGTGTCCTCTGGTCCGAGACTCCCACACTACAGGAAACATCCTCTCCACATCCACTCTATCTGTGTCCTCTGGTCCTAGACTCCCCCACTATACGAAACATCCTCTCCACATCCACTCTATCTGTGCCGTCTGGTCCTAGACTCCCCCACTACAGTAAACAGCCTCTCCTCATCCACTCTGTCTATGTGCTCTGGTCCTAGACTCCCCCACTATAGGAAACAGCCTCTCCACATCCACTCTGTCTATGTCCTCTGGTCCTAGACTCCCCCACAAAAGGAAACATCCTCTCCACATCCACTCTATCTCTGCCCCCTGGTCCTAGACTCCCCCACTATAGGAAACATCCTCTCCACATCCACTCTATCTGTGTCCTCTGGTCCGAGTCTCCCCCACTATAGGAAACATCCTCTCCACATCCACTCTGTCTGTGCCCTCTGGTCCAAGACTCCCCCACTAGAGGAAACATCCTCTCCACATCCACTCTGTCTGTGTCCTCTGGTCCTAGACTCCCCCACTATAGGAAACATCCTCCGCACATCCACTCTATCTGTGTCCTCTGGTCCTAGACACCCCCACTATGGGAAAGATCCTCTCCACGTCCACTCTATCTGTGTCCTCTGGTCCTAGACTCCCTCACTATAGGAAACATCCTCTCCACATCCACTCTATATGTGTCCTCTGTTCCTAGACTCCCCCCACTATAGGAAACATCCTCTCCACATCCACTCTATCTGTGTCCTCTGGTCCTAGACTCCCCCACTATAGGAAACATCCTCTCCACATCCACTTTGTCTGTGTCCTCTGGTCCTGGACTCCCCCACTATAGGAAACATCCTCTCCACATCCACTTTATCTGTGTCCTCTGGTCCTAGACTCCTCCCACTATAGGGAACATTGTCTCCACATCCACTCTATCTGTGTCCTCTGGTCCTAGACTCCCCCACTATAGGAAACATCCTCTCCACATCCACTCTATCTGTGTCCCCTGATCCTAGACTTCCTCACCATAGGAAACATCCTCTGCAAATCCACTCTATCTGTGTCCTCTGGTCCTAGACTCCACCACTATGGGAAACATCCTCTCCACATCCACTCTATCTGTGTCCTCTGGTCCTCGACTCCCCCACTATAGGAAACATCCTCTCCACATCCACTCTATCTATGTCCCCAGATCCTCACCATCGGAAACATCCTCTCCACATCCACTCTATCTGTGTCCCCTGGTCCTAGACTCCCCCACTATAGGAAACATCCTCTCCACATCCACTCTATCTATGTCCCCTGATCCTAGACTTCCTCACCATAGGAAACATCCTCTCCACATCCACTCTATCTGTGTCCTCTGGTCATAGACTCCCTCACTATAGGAAACATCCTCTCCACATCCACTCTATCTGTGTCCTCTGGTCCTAGACACCCCCACTATAGTAAACTGCCTCTCCACATCCACTCTGTCTATGTCCTCTGGTCCTAGACTCCCCCACTATAGGAAACATCCTCTCCACATCCACTCTATCTGTGTCCTCTGGTCCTAGACTCCCCCACTATAGGAAACATCCTCACCACATCCACTCTGTCTGTGTCCTCTGGTCCTAGACTCCCCCACTATAGGAAACATCCTCCGCACATCCACTCTATCTGTGTCCTCTGGTCCTAGACTCCCCCACAATGGGAAAGATCCTCTCCACGTCCACTCTATCTGTGTCCTCTGGTCCTAGACTCCCTCACTATAGGAAACATCCTCTCCACATCCACTCTATCTGTGTCCCCTGGTCCTAGACTCCCCCACTATAGGAAACATCCTCTCCACATCCACTCTATCTATGTCCCCTGATCCTAGACTTCCTCACCATAGGAAACATCCTCTCCACATCCACTCTATCTGTGTCCTCTGGTCATAGACTCCCCCACTATAGGAAACATCCTCTCCACATCCACTCTATCTGTGTCCTCTGGTCCTGGACTCCCCCACTATAGGAAACATCCTCTCCACATCCACTCTGTCTGTGTCCTCTGGTCCTAGACTCCCCCACTATAGGAAACATCCTCTCCACATCCACTCTATCTGTGTCCTCTGGTCCTAGACTCCCCCCACTATAGGAAACATTGTCTCCACATCCACTCTATCTGTGTCCTCTGGTCCTCGACCTCCCCACTATAGGAAACATCCTCTCCACATCCACTCTATCTGTGTCCTCTGGTCCTAGACTCCCTCACAAAAGGAAACATCCTCTCCACATCCACTCTATCTGTGTCCTCTGGTCCTAAACTCCCCCACTATACGAAACATCCGCTCCACATCCACTCTGTCTGTGTCCTCTGGTCCTAGACTCCCCCACTAGAGGAAACATCCTCTCCACATCCACTCTATCTGTGTCCTCTGGTCCTAGACTCCCCCACTTTCAGAAACATCCTCTCCACATCCACTCTATCTGTGTCCTCTGGTCCTAGACTCCCTCACTATAGGAAATATCCTCTCCACATCCACTCTATCAGTGTCCTCTGGTCCTAGACTCCCTCACTATAGGAAATATCCTCTCCACATCCACTCTATCTGTGTCCTCTGGTCCTAGACTCCCCCACTATACGAAACATCCTCTCCACATCCACTCTATCTGTGTCCTCTGGTCCGAGACTCCCACACTACAGGAAACATCCTCTCCACATCCACTCTATCTGTGTCCTCTGGTCCTAGACTCCCCCACTATACGAAACATCCTCTCCACATCCACTCTATCTGTGCCGTCTGGTCCTAGACTCCCCCACTATAGTAAACAGCCTCTCCTCATCCACTCTGTCTATGTGCTCTGGTCCTAGACTCCCCAACTATAGTAAACAGCCTCTCCACATCCACTCTGTCTACGTGCTCTGGTCCTAGACTCCCCCACTATAGGAAACATTCTCTCCACATCCACTCTGTCTGTGCCCTCTGGTCCTAGACTCCCCCACCATAGGAAACATCCTCTCCACATCCACTCTATCTGTGTCCTCTGGTCCAAGACTCCCCCACTATAGGAAACATCCTCTCCACATCCACTCTATGTCCCCGGATCCTCACCATCGGAAACATCCTCTCCACATCCACTCTATCTGTGTCCCCTGGTCCTAGACTCCCCCACTATAGGAAACATCCTCTCCACATCCACTCTATCTATGTCCCCTGATCCTAGACTTCCTCACCATAGTAAACATCCTCTCCACATCCACTCTATCTGTGTCCTCTGGTCCTAGACTCCCTCACTATAGGAAACATCCTCTCCACATCCACTCTATCTGTGTCCTCTGGTCCTAGACTCCCCCACTATAGTAAACTGCCTCTCCACATCCACTCTGTCTATGTCCTCTGGACCTAGACTCCCCCACTATAGGAAACATCCTCTCCACATCCACTCTATCTGTGACCTCTGGTCCTAGACTCCCCCACTATACGAAACATCCTCACCACATCCACTCTGTCTGAGTCCTCTGGTCCTAGACTCCCCCACTATAGGAAACATCCTCCGCACATCCACTCTATCTGTGTCCTCTGGTCCTAGACTCCCCCACTATGGGAAAGATCCTCTCCACGTCCACTCTATCTGTGTCCTCTGGTCCTAGACTCCCCCACTATAGTAAACAGCCTCTCCTCATCCACTCTGTCTATGTGCTCTGGTCCTAGACTCCCCCACTATATTAAACAGCCTCTCCTCATCCACTCTGTCTATGTGCTCTGGTCCTAGACTCCCCCACTAGAGTAAACAGCCTCTCCACATCCACTCTGTCTACGTGCTCTGGTCCTAGACTCCCCCACTATAGTAAACAGCCTCTCCACATCCACTCTGTCTATGTCCTCTGGTCCTAGACTCCCCCACAAAAGGAAACATCCTCTCCACATCCACTCTATCTCTGCCCCCTGGTCCTAGACTCCCCCACTATAGGAAACATCCTCTCCACATCCACTCTATCTGTGTCCCCTGATCCTAGACTTCCTCACCATAGGAAACTTCCTCTGCACATCCACTCTATCTGTGTCCTCTGGTCCTAGACTCCCCCACTATAGGAAACATCCTCTCCACATCCACTCTATCTGTGTCCTCTGGTCCTAGACTCCCCCACTATACGAAACATCCTCTCCACATCCACTCTATCTGTGTCCTCTGGTCCGAGACTCCCACACTACAGGAAACATCCTCTCCACATCCACTCTATCTGTGTCCTCTGGTCCTAGACTCCCCCACTATACGAAACATCCTCTCCACATCCACTCTATCTGTGCCGTCTGGTCCTAGACTCCCCCACTACAGTAAACAGCCTCTCCTCATCCACTCTGTCTATGTGCTCTGGTCCTAGACTCCCCCACTATAGGAAACAGCCTCTCCACATCCACTCTGTCTATGTCCTCTGGTCCTAGACTCCCCCACAAAAGGAAACATCCTCTCCACATCCACTCTATCTCTGCCCCCTGGTCCTAGACTCCCCCACTATAGGAAACATCCTCCGCACATCCACTCTATCTGTGTCCTCTGGTCCTAGACACCCCCACTATGGGAAAGATCCTCTCCACGTCCACTCTATCTGTGTCCTCTGGTCCTAGACTCCCTCACTATAGGAAACATCCTCTCCACATCCACTCTATATGTGTCCTCTGTTCCTAGACTCCCCCCACTATAGGAAACATCCTCTCCACATCCACTCTATCTGTGTCCTCTGGTCCTAGACTCCCCCACTATAGGAAACATCCTCTCCACATCCACTTTGTCTGTGTCCTCTGGTCCTGGACTCCCCCACTATAGGAAACATCCTCTCCACATCCACTTTATCTGTGTCCTCTGGTCCTAGACTCCTCCCACTATAGGGAACATTGTCTCCACATCCACTCTATCTGTGTCCTCTGGTCCTAGACTCCCCCACTATAGGAAACATCCTCTCCACATCCACTCTATCTGTGTCCCCTGATCCTAGACTTCCTCACCATAGGAAACATCCTCTGCAAATCCACTCTATCTGTGTCCTCTGGTCCTAGACTCCACCACTATGGGAAACATCCTCTCCACATCCACTCTATCTGTGTCCTCTGGTCCTCGACTCCCCCACTATAGGAAACATCCTCTCCACATCCACTCTATCTATGTCCCCAGATCCTCACCATCGGAAACATCCTCTCCACATCCACTCTATCTGTGTCCCCTGGTCCTAGACTCCCCCACTATAGGAAACATCCTCTCCACATCCACTCTATCTATGTCCCCTGATCCTAGACTTCCTCACCATAGGAAACATCCTCTCCACATCCACTCTATCTGTGTCCTCTGGTCCTAGACTCCCTCACTATAGGAAACATCCTCTCCACATCCACTCTATCTGTGTCCTCTGGTCCTAGACACCCCCACTATAGTAAACTGCCTCTCCACATCCACTCTGTCTATGTCCTCTGGTCCTAGACTCCCCCACTATAGGAAACATCCTATCCACATCCACTCTATCTGTGGTCCTAGACTCCCCCACTATAGGAAACATCCTCACCACATCCACTCTGTCTGTGTCCTCTGGTCCTAGACTCCCCCACTATAGGAAACATCCTCCGCACATCCACTCTATCTGTGTCCTCTGGTCCTAGACTCCCCCACAATGGGAAAGATCCTCTCCACGTCCACTCTATCTGTGTCCTCTGGTCCTAGACTCCCTCACTATAGGAAACATCCTCTTCACATCCACTCTATCTCTGTCCTCTGGTCCTAGACTCCCCCCACTATAGGAAACATCCTCTCCACATCCACTCTATCTGTGTCCTCTGGTCCTGGACTCCCCCACTATAGGAAACATCCTCTCCACATCCACTCTGTCTGTGTCCTCTGGTCCTAGACTCCCCCACTATAGGAAACATCCTCTCCACATCCACTCTATCTGTGTCCTCTGGTCCTAGACTCCCCCCACTATAGGAAACATTGTCTCCACATCCACTCTATCTGTGTCCTCTGGTCCTCGACCTCCCCACTATAGGAAACATCCTCTCCACATCCACTCTATCTGTGTCCTCTGGTCCTAGACTCCCTCACAAAAGGAAACATCCTCTCCACATCCACTCTATCTGTGTCCTCTGGTCCTAAACTCCCCCACTATACGAAACATCCGCTCCACATCCACTCTGTCTGTGTCCTCTGGTCCTAGACTCCCCCACTAGAGGAAACATCCTCTCCACATCCACTCTATCTGTGTCATCTGGTCCTAGACTCCCCCACTTTCAGAAACATCCTCTCCACATCCACTCTATGTCCCCGGATCCTCACCATCGGAAACATCCTCTCCACATCCACTCTATCTGTGTCCCCTGGTCCAAGACTCCCCCACTATAGGAAACATCCTCTCCACATCCACTCTATCTATGTCCCCTGATCCTAGACTTCCTCACCATAGTAAACATCCTCTCCACATCCACTCTATCTGTGTCCTCTGGTCCTAGACTCCCTCACTATAGGAAACATCCTCTCCACATCCACTCTATCTGTGTCCTCTGGTCCTAGACTCCCCCACTATAGTAAACTGCCTCTCCACATCCACTCTGTCTATGTCCTCTGGTCCTAGACTCCCCCTCTATAGGAAACATCCTCTCCACATCCACTCTATCTGTGACCTCTGGTCCTAGACTCCCCCACTATACGAAACATCCTCACCACATCCACTCTGTCTGAGTCCTCTGGTCCTAGACTCCCCCACTATAGGAAACATCCTCCGCACATCCACTCTATCTGTGTCCTCTGGTCCTAGACTCCCCCACTATGGGAAAGATCCTCTCCACGTCCACTCTATCTGTGTCCTCTGGTCCTAGACTCCCCCACTATAGTAAACAGCCTCTCCTCATCCACTCTGTCTATGTGCTCTGGTCCTAGACTCCCCCACTATATTAAACAGCCTCTCCTCATCCACTCTGTCTATGTGCTCTGGTCCTAGACTCCCCCACTAGAGTAAACTGCCTCTCCACATCCACTCTGTCTACGTGCTCTGGTCCTAGACCCCCCACTATAGTAAACAGCCTCTCCACATCCACTCTGTCTACGTGCTCTGGTCCTAGACTCCCCCACTATAGTAAACAGCCTCTCCACATCCACTCTGTCTATGTCCTCTGGTCCTAGACTCCCCCACAAAAGGAAACATCCTCTCCACATCCACTCTATCTCTGCCCCCTGGTCCTAGACTCCCCCACCATAGGAAACATCCTCTCCACATCCACTCTATCTGTGTCCTCTGGTCCAAGACTCCCCCACTATAGGAAACATCCTCTCCACATCCACTCTATCTGTGCGCTCTCATCCTAGACTCCACCACTATAGGAAACATCCTCTCCACATCTACTCTATCTGTGTCCTCTGGTCCTAGACAACCCCACTATAGGAAACATGCTCTCCACATCCACTCTATCTGTGTCCTCTGGTCCTAGACTCCCCCACCATAGGAAACATCCTCTCCACATCCACTCTATCTGTGTCCTCTGGTCCAAGACTCCCCCACTATAGGAAACATCCTCTCCACATCCACTCTATCTGTGCGCTCTCGTCCTAGACTCCACAACTATAGGAAACATCCTCTCCACATCTACTCTGTCTGTGCCCTCTGGTCCAAGACTCCCCCACTAGAGGAAACATCCTCTCCACATCCACTCTGTCTGTGTCCTCTGGTCCTAGACTCCCCCACTATAGGAAACATCCTCCGCACATCCACTCTATCTGTGTCCTCTGGTACTAGACTCCCCCACTATGGGAAAGATCCTCTCCACGTCCACTCTATCTGTGTCCTCTGGTCCTAGACTCCCTCACTATAGGAAACATCCTCTCCACATCCACTCTATATGTGTCCTCTGTTCCTAGACTCGCCCCACTATAGGAAACATCCTCTCCACATCCACTCTATCTGTGTCCTCTGGTCCTAGACTCCCCCACTATAGGAAACATCCTCTCCACATCCACTTTGTCTGTGTCCTCTGGTCCTGGACTCCCCCACTATAGGAAACATCCTCTCCACATCCACTTTATCTGTGTCCTCTGGTCCTAGACTCCTCCCACTATAGGAAACATTGTCTCCACATCCACTCTATCTGTGTCCTCTGGTCCTAGACTCCCCCACTATAGGAAACATCCTCTCCACATCCACTCTATCTGTGTCCCCTGATCCTAGACTTCCTCACCATAGGAAACATCCTCTGCAAATCCACTCTATCTGTGACCTCTGGTCCTCGACTCCCCCACTATAGGAAACATCCTCTCCACATCCACTCTATCTATGTCCCCAGATCCTCACCATCGGAAACATCCTCTCCACATCCACTCTATCTGTGTCCCCTGGTCCTAGACTCCCCCACTATAGGAAACATCCTCTCCACATCCACTCTATCTATGTCCCCTGATCCTAGACTTCCTCACCATAGGAAACATCCTCTCCACATCCACTCTATCTGTGTCCTCTGGTCCTAGACTCCCTCACTATAGGAAACCTCCTCTCCACATCCACTCTATCTGTGTCCTCTGGTCCTAGACACCCCCACTATAGTAAACTGCCACTCCACATCCACTCTGTCTATGTCCTCTGGTCCTAGACTCCCCCACTATAGGAAACATCCTCTCCACATCCACTCTATCTGTGTCCTCTGGTCCTAGACTCCCCCACTATAGGAAACATCCTCACCACATCCACTCTGTCTGTGTCCTCTGGTCCTAGACTCCCCCACTATAAGAAACATCCTCCGCACATCCACTCTATCTGTGTCCTCTGGTCCAAGACTCCCCCACAATGGGAAAGATCCTCTCCACGTCCACTCTATCTGTGTCCTCTGGTCCTAGACTCCCTCACTATAGGAAACATCCTCTCCACATCCACTCTATCTCTGTCCTCTGGTCCTAGACTCCCCCCACTATAGGAAACATCCTCTCCACATCCACTCTATCTGTGTCCTCTGGTCCTGGACTCCCCCACTATATGAAACATCCTCTCCACATCCACTCTGTCTGTGTCCTCTGGTCCTAGACTCCCTCACAAAAGGAAACATCCTCTCCACATCCACTCTATCTGTGTCCTCTGGTCCTAAACTCCCCCACTATACGAAACATCCGCTCCACATCCACTCTGTCTGTGTCCTCTGGTCCTAGACTCCCCCACTATAGTAAACAGCCTCTCCACATCCACTCTATCTGTGTCCTCTGGTCCTAGACTCCCCCACTATAGAAAACATCCTCTCCACATCCACTCTGTCTGTGTCCTCTGGTCCTAGACGCCCCCACTATAGGAAACATCCTCAGCACATCCACTCTATCTGTGTCCTCTGGTCCTAGACTCCCCCACTAAGGGAAACATCCTCTCCACATCCACTCTATCTGTGTCCTCTGGTCCTAGACTCCCCCACTATAGGAAACATCCTCTCCACATCCACTCTATCTGTGTCCTCTGGTCCTAGACTCCCCCACTGTAGGAAACATCCTCTCCACATCCACTCTATCTGTGACCTCTGGTCCTAGACTCCCCCACTATAGGAAACATCCTCTCCACATCCACTCTGTCTGTGTCCTCTGGTCCTAGACTCCCCCACTATAGGAAACATCCTCTCCACATCCACTCTATCTGTGTCCCCTGATCCTAGACTTCCTCACCATAGGAAACTTCCTCTGCACATCCACTCTATCTGTGTCCTCTGGTCCTAGACTCCCCCACTATAGGAAACATCCTCTCCACATCCACTCTATCTGAGTCCTCTGGTCCTAGACTCCCCCACTATAGGAAACATCCTCTCCACATCCACTCTATCTGTGTCCTATGGTCCTAGACTCCCTCACTATAGGAAACATCCACTCCACATCCACTCTATCTGTGTCCTCTGGTCCTGGACTCCCCCACTATAGGAAACATCCTCTCCACATCCACTTTATCTGTGTCCTCTGGTCCTAGACTCCTCCCACTATAGGAAACATTGTCTCCACATCCACTCTATCTGTGTCCTCTGGTCCTAGACTCCCCCACTATAGGAAACATCCTCTCCACATCCACTCTATCTGTGTCCCCTGATCCTAGACTTCCTCACCATAGGAAACATCCTCTGCACATCCACTCTATCTGTGTCCTCTGGTCCTAGACTCCACCACTATGGCAAACATCCTCTCCACATCCACTCTATCTGTGTCCTCTGGTCCTCGACTCCCCCACTATAGGAAACATCCTCTCCACATCCACTCTATCTATGTCCCCAGATCCTCACCATCGGAAACATCCTCTCCACATCCACTCTATCTGTGTCCCCTGGTCCTAGACTCCCCCACTATAGGAAACATCCTCTCCACATCCACTCTATCTATGTCCCCTGATCCTAGACTTCCTCACCATAGGAAACATCCTCTCCACATCCACTCAATCTGTGTCCTCTGGTACTAGACTCCCTCACTATAGGAAACATCCTCTCCACATCCACTCTATCTGTGTCCTCTGGTCCTAGACTCCCCCACTATAGGAAACATCCTCACCACATCCACACTGTCTGTGTCCTCTGGTTCTAGACTCCCCCACTATAGGAAACATCCTCCGCACATCCACTCTATCTGTGTCCTCTGGTCCTAGACTCCCCCACTATAGTAAACTGCCTCTCCACGTCCACTCTATCTGTGTCCTCTGGTCCTAGACTCCCTCACTATAGGAAACATCCTCTCCACATCCACTCTATCTCTGTCCTCTGGTCCTAGACTCCCCCCACTATAGGAAACATCCTCTCCACATCCACTCTATCTGTGTCCTCTGGTCCTGGACTCCCCCACTATAGGAAACATCCTCTCCACATCCACTCTGTCTGTGTCCTCTGGTCCTAGACTCCCCCACTATAGGAAACATCCTCTCCACATCCACTCTATCTGTGTCCTCTGGTCCTAGACTCCCCCCACTATAGGAAACATTGTCTCCACATCCACTCTATCTGTGTCCTCTGGTCCTCGACCTCCCCACTATAGGAAACATCCTCTCCACATCCACTCTATCTGTGTCCTCTGGTCCTAGACTCCCTCACAAAAGGAAACATCCTCTCCACATCCACTCTATCTGTGTCCTCTGTTCCTAAACTCTCCCACTATACGAAACATCCGCTCCACATCCACTCTGTCTGTGTCCTCTGGTCCTAGACTCCCCCACTATAGGAAACATCCTCTCCACATCCACTCTATCTATGTCCCCTGATCCTAGACTTCCTCACCATAGGAAACATCCTCTCCACATCCACTCAATCTGTGTCCTCTGGTACTAGACTCCCTCACTATAGGAAACATCCTCTCCACATCCACTCTATCTGTGTCCTCTGGTCCTAGACTCCCCCACTATAGGAAACATCCTCACCACATCCACACTGTCTGTGTCCTCTGGTCCTAGACTCCCCCACTATAGGAAACATCCTCCGCACATCCACTCTATCTGTGTCCTCTGGTCCTAGACTCCCCCACTATAGTAAACTGCCTCTCCACGTCCACTCTATCTGAGTCCTCTGGTCCTAGACTCCCTCACTATAGGAAACATCCTCTCCACATCCACTCTATCTCTGTCCTCTGGTCCTAGACTCCCCCCACTATAGGAAACATCCTCTCCACATCCACTCTATCTGTGTCCTCTGGTCCTGGACTCCCCCACTATAGGAAACATCCTCTCCACATCCACTCTGTCTGTGTCCTCTGGTCCTAGACTCCCCCACTATAGGAAACATCCTCTCCACATCCACTCTATCTGTGTCCTCTGGTCCTAGAATCCCCCCACTATAGGAAACATTGTCTCCACATCCACTCTATCTGTGTCCTCTGGTCCTCGACCTCCCCACTATAGGAAACATCCTCCCCACATCCACTCTATCTGTGTCCTCTGGTCCTAGACTCCCTCACAAAAGGAAACATCCTCTCCACATCCACTCTATCTGTGTCCTCTGTTCCTAAACTCCCCCACTATACGAAACATCCGCTCCACATCCACTCTGTCTGTGTCCTCTGGTCCTAGACTCCCCCACTATAGGAAACATCCTCTCCACATCCACTCTATCTGTGTCCTCTGGTCCTAGACTCCTCCCACTATAGGAAACATTGTCTCCACATCCACTCTATCTGTGTCCTCTGGTCCGAGACTCCCCCACTATAGGAAACATCTTCTCCACATCCACTCTATCTCTGCCCTCTGGTCCTAGACTCCCTCACTATAGGAAACATCCTCTCCACATCCACTCTCTCTGTGTCCTCTGGTCCTAGACTCCCCCACTATAGGAAACATCCTCACCACATCCACTCTGTCTGTGTCCTCTGGTCCTAGACTCCCCCACTATAAGAAACATCCTCCGCACATCCACTCTATCTGTGTCCTCTGGTCCAAGACTCCCCCACAATGGGAAAGATCCTCTCCACGTCCACTCTATCTGTGTCCTCTGGTCCTAGACTCCCTCACTATAGGAAACATCCTCTCCACATCCACTCTATCTCTGTCCTCTGGTCCTAGACTCCCCCCACTATAGGAAACATCCTCTCCACATCCACTCTATCTGTGTCCTCTGGTCCTGGACTCCCCCACTATAGGAAACATCCTCTCCACATCCACTCTGTCTGTGTCCTCTGGTCCTAGACTCCCTCACAAAAGGAAACATCCTCTCCACATCCACTCTATCTGTGTCCTCTGGTCCTAAACTCCCCCACTATACGAAACATCCGCTCCACATCCACTCTGTCTGTGTCCTCTGGTCCTAGACTCCCCCACTATAGAAAACATCCTCTCCACATCCACTCTGTCTGTGTCCTCTGGTCCTAGACGCCCCCACTATAGGAAACATCCTCAGCACATCCACTCTATCTGTGTCCTCTGGTCCTAGACTCCCCCACTAAGGGAAACATCCTCTCCACATCCACTCTATCTGTGTCCTCTGGTCCTAGACTCCCCCACTATAGGAAACATCCTCTCCACATCCACTCTATCTGTGTCCTCTGGTCCTAGACTCCCCCACTGTAGGAAACATCCTCTCCACATCCACTCTATCTGTGACCTCTGGTCCTAGACTCCCCCACTATAGGAAACATCCTCTCCACATCCACTCTGTCTGTGTCCTCTGGTCCTAGACTCCCCCACTATAGGAAACATCCTCTCCACATCCACTCTATCTGTGTCCTCTGGTCCTAGACTCCCCCACTGTAGGAAACATCCTCTCCACATCCCTTCTATCTGTGTCCTCTGGTCCTAGACTCCCCCACTATAGGAAACATCCTCTCCACATCCACTCTATCTGTGTCCCCTGATCCTAGACTTCCTCACCATAGGAAACTTCCTCTGCACATCCACTCTATCTGTGTCCTCTGGTCCTAGACTCCCCCACTATAGGAAACATCCTCTCCACATCCACTCTATCTGAGTCCTCTGGTCCTAGACTCCCCCACTATAGGAAACATCCTCTCCACATCCACTCTATCTGTGTCCTATGTTCCTAGACTCCCTCACTATAGGAAACATCCACTCCACATCCACTCTATCTGTGTCCTCTGGTCCTGGACTCCCCCACTATAGGAAACATCCTCTCCACATCCACTTTATCTGTGTCCTCTGGTCCTAGACTCCTCCCACTATAGGAAACATTGTCTCCACATCCACTCTATCTGTGTCCTCTGGTCCTAGACTCCCCCACTATAGGAAACATCCTCTCCACATCCACTCTATCTGTGTCCCCTGATCCTAGACTTCCTCACCATAGGAAACATCCTCTGCACATCCACTCTATCTGTGTCCTCTGGTCCTAGACTCCACCACTATGGGAAACATCCTCTCCACATCCACTCTATCTGTGTCCTCTGGTCCTCGACTCCCCCACTATAGGAAACATCCTCTCCACATCCACTCTATCTATGTCCCCAGATCCTCACCATCGGAAACATCCTCTCCACATCCACTCTATCTGTGTCCCCTGGTCCTAGACTCCCCCACTATAGGAAACATCCTCTCCACATCCACTCTATCTATGTCCCCTGATCCTAGACTTCCTCACCATAGGAAACATCCTCTCCACATCCACTCAATCTGTGTCCTCTGGTACTAGACTCCCTCACTATAGGAAACATCCTCTCCACATCCACTCTATCTGTGTCCTCTGGTCCTAGACTCCCCCACTATAGGAAACATCCTCACCACATCCACACTGTCTGTGTCCTCTGGTCCTAGACTCCCCCACTATAGGAAACATCCTCCGCACATCCACTCTATCTGTGTCCTCTGGTCCTAGACTCCCCCACTATAGTAAACTGCCTCTCCACGTCCACTCTATCTGTGTCCTCTGGTCCTAGACTCCCTCACTATAGGAAACATCCTCTCCACATCCACTCTATCTCTGTCCTCTGGTCCTAGACTCCCCCCACTATAGGAAACATCCTCTCCACATCCACTCTATCTGTGTCCTCTGGTCCTGGACTCCCCCACTATAGGAAACATCCTCTCCACATCCACTCTGTCTGTGTCCTCTGGTCCTAGACTCCCCCACTATAGGAAACATCCTCTCCACATCCACTCTATCTGTGTCCTCTGGTCCTAGACTCCCCCCACTATAGGAAACATTGTCTCCACATCCACTCTATCTGTGTCCTCTGGTCCTAGACTCCCCCACTATAGGAAACATCCTCTCCACATCCACTCTATCTGTGTCCCCTGATCCTAGACTTCCTCACCATAGGAAACATCCTCTGCACATCCACTCTATCTGTGTCCTCTGGTCCTAGACTCCACCACTATGGGAAACATCCTCTCCACATCCACACTATCTGTGTCCTCTGGTCCTCGACTCCCCCACTATAGGAAACATCCTCTCCACATCCACTCTATCTATGTCCCCAGATCCTCACCATCGGAAACATCCTCTCCACATCCACTCTATCTGTGTCCCCTGGTCCTAGACTCCCCCACTATAGGAAACATCCTCTCCACATCCACTCTATCTATGTCCCCTGATCCTAGACTTCCTCACCATAGGAAACATCCTCTCCACATCCACTCAATCTGTGTCCTCTGGTACTAGACTCCCTCACTATAGGAAACATCCTCTCCACATCCACTCTATCTGTGTCCTCTGGTCCTAGACTCCCCCACTATAGGAAACATCCTCACCACATCCACACTGTCTGTGTCCTCTGGTCCTAGACTCCCCCACTATAGGAAACATCCTCCGCACATCCACTCTATCTGTGTCCTCTGGTCCTAGACTCCCCCACTATAGTAAACTGCCTCTCCACGTCCACTCTATCTGTGTCCTCTGGTCCTAGACTCCCTCACTATAGGAAACATCCTCTCCACATCCACTCTATCTCTGTCCTCTGGTCCTAGACTCCCCCCACTATAGGAAACATCCTCTCCACATCCACTCTATCTGTGTCCTCTGGTCCTGGACTCCCCCACTATAGGAAACATCCTCTCCACATCCACTCTGTCTGTGTCCTCTGGTCCTAGACTCCCCCACTATAGGAAACATCCTCTCCACATCCACTCTATCTGTGTCCTCTGGTCCTAGACTCCCCCCACTATAGGAAACATTGTCTCCACATCCACTCTATCTGTGTCCTCTGGTCCTCGACCTCCCCACTATAGGAAACATCCTCTCCACATCCACTCTATCTGTGTCCTCTGGTCCTAGACTCCCTCACAAAAGGAAACATCCTCTCCACATCCACTCTATCTGTGTCCTCTGTTCCTAAACTCCCCCACTATACGAAACATCCGCTCCACATCCACTCTGTCTGTGTCCTCTGGTCCTAGACTCCCCCACTATAGGAAACATCCTCTCCACATCCACTCTATCTGTGTCCTCTGGTCCTAGACTCCTCCCACTATAGGAAACATTGTCTCCACATCCACTCTATCTGTGTCCTCTGGTCCGAGACTCCCCCACTATAGGAAACATCTTCTCCACATCCACTCTATCTCTGCCCTCTGGTCCTAGACTCCCTCACTATAGGAAACATCCTCTCCACATCCACTCTATCTGTGTCCTCTGGTCCTAGACTCCCCCACAAAAGGAAACATCCTCTCCACATCCACTCTGTCTCTGCCCTCTGGTCCTAAACTCCCCCACTATAGGAAACATCCTCTCCACATCCACTCTATCTCTGCCCCTAGACTCCCCCACTTTCAGAAACATCCTCTCCACATCCACTCTATCTGTGACCTCTGGTCCTAGACTCCCTCACTATAGGAAATATCCTCTCCACATCCACTCTATCTGTGTCCTCTGGTCCTAGACTCCCTTACTATAGGAAATATCCTCTCCACATCCACTCTATCTGTGTCCTCTGGTCCTAGACTCCCCCACTATACGAAACATCCTGTCCACATCCACTCTATCTGTGTCCTCTGGTCCGAGACTCACACACTACAGGAAACATCCTCTCCACATCCACTCTATCTGTGTCCTCTGGTCCTAGACTCCCCCACTATACGAAACATCCTCTCCACATCCACTCTATCTCTGCCGTCTGGCCCTAGACTCCCCCACTACAGTGAACAGCCTCTCCTCATCCACTCTGTCTATGTGCTCTGGTCCTAGACTCCCCCACTATAGGAAACAGACTCTCCACATCCACTCTGTCTATGTCCTCTGGTCCTAGACTCCCCCACAAAAGGAAACATCCTCTCCACATCCACTCTATCTCTGCCCCCTGGTCCTAGACTCCCCCACTATAGGAAACATCCTCTCCACATCCACTCTATCTGTGTCCTCTGGTCCGAGACTCCCCCACTATAGGAAACATCCTCTCCACATCCACTCTGTCTGTGCCCTCTGGTCGTAGACTCCCCCACTAGAGGAAACATCCTCTCCACATCCAGTCTGTCTGTGTCCTCTGGTCCTAGACTCCCCCACTATAGGAAACATCCTCCGCACCTCCACTCTATCTGTGTCCTCTGGTCCTAGACTCCCCCTCTATGGGAAAGATCCTCTGCACGTCCACTCTATCTGTGTCCTCTGGTCCTAGACTCCCTCACTATAGGAAACATCCTCTCCACATCCACTCTATATGTGTCCTCTGGTCCTAGACTCCCCCCACTATAGGAAACATCCTCTCCACATCCACTCTATCTGTGTCCTCTGGTCCTAGACTCCCCCACTATAGGAAACATCCTCTCCACATCCACTTTGTCTGTGTCCTCTGGTCCTGGACTCCCCCACTATAGGAAACATCCTCTCCACATCCACTTTATCTGTGTCCTCTGGTCCTAGACTCCTCCCACTATAGGAAACATTGTCTCCACATCCACTCTATCTGTGTCCTCTGGTCCTAGACTCCCCCACTCTCGGAAACATCCTCTCCACATCCACTCTATCTGTGTCCCCTGATCCTAGACTTCCTCACCATAGGAAACATCCTCTGCACATCCACTCTATCTGTGTCCTCTGGTCCTAGACTCCCCCACTATAGGAAACATCCTCTCCACATCCACTCTATCTATGTCCCCACATCCTCACCATCGGAAACATCCTCTCCACATCCACTCTATCTGTGTCCCCTGGTCCTAGACTCCCCCACTATAGGAAACATCCTCTCCACATCCACTCTATCTATGTCCCCTGATCCTAGACTTCCTCACCATAGGAAACATCCTCTCCACATCCACTCTATCTGTGTCCTCTGGTCCTAGACTCCCCCACTATAGTAAACTGCCTCTCCACATCCACTCTGTCTATGTCCTCTGGTCCTAGACTCCCCCACTATAGGAAACATCCTCTCCACATCCACTCTATCTGTGTCCTCTGGTCCTAGACTCCCCCACTATAGGAAACATCCTCACCACATCCACTCTGTCTGTGTCCTCTGGTCCTAGACTCCCCCACTATAGGAAACATCCTCCGCACATCCACTCTATCTGTGTCCTCTGGTCCTAGACTCCCCCACAAAAGGAAACATCCTCTCCACATCCACTCTATCTCTGCCCTCTGGTCCTAAACTCCCCCACTAGAGGAAACATCCTCTCCACATCCACTCTATCTCTGCCCTCTGGTCCTAGACTCCCCCACTTTCAGAAACATCCTCTCCACATCCACTCTATCTGTGTCCTCTGGTCCAAGACTCCCTCACTATAGGAAATATCCTCTCCACATCCACTCTATCTGTGTCCTCTGGTCCTAGACTCCCTCACTATAGGAAATATCCTCTCCACATCCACTCTATCTGTGTCCTCTGGTGCTAGACTCCCTCACTATAGGAAACATCCTCTCCACATCCACTCTATCTGTGTCCTCTGGTCCTAAACTCCCCCACTATACGAAACATCCTCTCCACATCCACTCTGTCTGTGTCCTCTGATCCTAGACTTCCTCACCATAGGAAACATCCTCTGCACATCCACTCTATCTGTGTCCTCTGGTCCTAGACTCCACCACTATGGGAAACATCCTCTCCACATCCACTCTATCTGTGTCCTCTGGTCCTAGACTCCCCCACTATAGGAAACATCCTCTCCACATCCACTCTATCTATGTCCCCAGATCCTCACCATCGGAAACATCCTCTCCACATCCACTCTATCTGTGTCCCCTGGTCCTAGACTCCCCCACTATAGGAAACATCCTCTCCACATCCACTCTATCTTTGTCCCCTGATCCTAGACTTCCTCACCATAGGAAACATCCTCTCCACATCCACTCTATCTGTGTCCTCTGGTCCTAGACTCCCTCACTATAGGAAACATCCTCTCCACATCCACTCTATCTGTGTCCTCTGGTCCTAGACTCCCCCACTATAGTAAACTGCCTCTCCACATCCACTCTGTCTATGTCCTCTGGTCCTAGACTCCCCCACTATAGGAAACATCCTCTCCACATCCACACTGTCTGTGTCCTCTGGTCCTAGACTCCCCCACTATAGGAAACATCCTCCGCACATCCACTCTATCTGTGTCCTCTGGTCCTAGACTCCCCCACTATAGTAAACTGCCTCTCCACGTCCACTCTATCTGTGTCCTCTGGTCCTAGACTCCCTCACTATAGGAAACATCCTCTCCACATCCACTCTATCTCTGTCCTCTGGTCCTAGACTCCCCCCACTATAGGAAACATCCTCTCCACATCCACTCTATCTGTGTCCTCTGGTCCTGGACTCCCCCACTATAGGAAACATCCTCTCCACATCCACTCTGTCTGTGTCCTCTGGTCCTAGACTCCCCCACTATAGGAAACATCCTCTCCACATCCACTCTATCTGTGACCTCTGGTCCTAGACTCCCCCCACTATAGGAAACATTGTCTCCACATCCACTCTATCTGTGTCCTCTGGTCCTCGACCTCCCCACTATAGGAAACATCCTCTCCACATCCACTCTATCTGTGTCCTCTGGTCCTAGACTCCCTCACAAAAGGAAACATCCTCTCCACATCCACTCTATCTGTGTCCTCTGTTCCTAAACTCCCCCACTATACGAAACATCCGCTCCACATCCACTCTGTCTGTGTCCTCTGGTCCTAGACTCCCCCACTATAGGAAACATCCTCTCCACATCCACTCTATCTGTGTCCTCTGGTCCTAGACTCCTCCCACTATAGGAAACATTGTCTCCACATCCACTCTATCTGTGTCCTCTGGTCCGAGACTCCCCCACTATAGGAAACATCTTCTCCACATCCACTCTATCTCTGCCCTCTGGTCCTAGACTCCCTCACTATAGGAAACATCCTCTCCACATCCACTCTATCTGTGTCCTCTGGTCCTAGACTCCCCCACAAAAGGAAACATCCTCTCCACATCCACTCTGTCTCTGCCCTCTGGTCCTAAACTCCCCCACTAGAGGAAACATCCTCTCCACATCCACTCTATCTCTGCCCCTAGACTCCCCCACTTTCAGAAACATCCTCTCCACATCCACTCTATCTGTGACCTCTGGTCCTAGACTCCCTCACTATAGGAAATATCCTCTCCACATCCACTCTATCTGTGTCCTCTGGTCCTAGACTCCCTTACTATAGGAAATATCCTCTCCACATCCACTCTATCTGTGTCCTCTGGTCCTAGACTCCCCCACTATACGAAACATCCTGTCCACATCCACTCTATCTGTGTCCTCTGGTCCGAGACTCACACACTACAGGAAACATCCTCTCCACATCCACTCTATCTGTGTCCTCTGGTCCTAGACTCCCCCACTATACGAAACATCCTCTCCACATCCACTCTATCTGTGCCGTCCGGTACTAGACTCCCCCACTACAGTGAACAGCCTCTCCTCATCCACTCTGTCTATGTGCTCTGGTCCTAGACTCCCCCACTATAGGAAACAGCCTCTCCACATCCACTCTGTCTATGTCCTCTGGTCCTAGACTCCCCCACAAAAGGAAACATCCTCTCCACATCCACTCTATCTCTGCCCCCTGGTCCTAGACTCCCCCAATAGAGGAAACATCCTCTCCACATCCACTCTGTCTGTGTCCTCTGGTCCTAGACTCCCCCACTATAGGAAACATCCTCCGCACCTCCACTCTATCTGTGGCCTCTGGTCCTAGACTCCCCCTCTATGGGAAAGATCCTCTGCACGTCCACTCTATCTGTGTCCTCTGGTCCTAGACTCCCTCACTATAGGAAACATCCTCTCCACATCCACTCTATATGTGTCCTCTGGTCCTAGACTCCCCCCACTATAGGAAACATCCTCTCCACATCCACTCTATCTGTGTCCTCTGGTCCTAGACTCCCCCACTATAGGAAACATCCTCTCCACATCCACTTTATCTGTGTCCTCTGGTCCTAGACTCCTCCCACTATAGGAAACATTGTCTCCACATCCACTCTATCTGTGTCCTCTGGTCCTAGACTCCCCCACTCTCGGAAACATCCTCTCCACATCCACTCTATCTGTGTCCCCTGATCCTAGACTTCCTCACCATAGGAAACATCCTCTGCACATCCACTCTATCTGTGTCCTCTGGTCCTAGACTCCCCCACTATAGGAAACATCCTCTCCACATCCACTCTATCTATGTCCCCACATCCTCACCATCGGAAACATCCTCTCCACATCCACTCTATCTGTGTCCCCTGGTCCTAGACTCCCCCACTATAGGAAACATCCTCTCCACATCCACTCTATCTATGTCCCCTGATCCTAGACTTCCTCACCATAGGAAACATCCTCTCCACATCCACTCTATCTGTGTCCTCTGGTCCTAGACTCCCCCACTATAGTAAACTGCCTCTCCACATCCACTCTGTCTATGTCCTCTGGTCCTAGACTCCCCACTATAGGAAACATCCTCTCCACATCCACTCTATCTGTGTCCTCTGGTCCTAGACTCCCCCACTATAGGAAACATCCTCACCACATCCACTCTGTCTGTGTCCTCTGGTCCTAGACTCCCCCACTATAGGAAACATCCTCCGCACATCCACTCTATCTGTGTCCTCTGGTCCTAGACTCCCCCACAAAAGGAAACATCCTCTCCACATCCACTCTATCTCTGCCCTCTGGTCCTAAACTCCCCCACTAGAGGAAACATCCTCTCCACATCCACTCTATCTCTGCCCTCTGGTCCTAGACTCCCCCACTTTCAGAAACATCCTCTCCACATCCACTCTATCTGTGTCCTCTGGTCCAAGACTCCCTCACTATAGGAAATATCCTCTCCACATCCACTCTATCTGTGTCCTCTGGTCCTAGACTCCCTCACTATAGGAAATATCCTCTCCACATCCACTCTATCTGTGTCCTCTGGTGCTAGACTCCCTCACTATAGGAAACATCCTCTCCACATCCACTCTATCTGTGTCCTCTGGTCCTAAACTCCCCCACTATACGAAACATCCTCTCCACATCCACTCTGTCTGTGTCCTCTGATCCTAGACTTCCTCACCATAGGAAACATCCTCTGCACATCCACTCTATCTGTGTCCTCTGGTCCTAGACTCCACCACTATGGGAAACATCCTCTCCACATCCACTCTATCTGTGTCCTCTGGTCCTAGACTCCCCCACTATAGGAAACATCCTCTCCACATCCACTCTATCTATGTCCCCAGATCCTCACCATCGGAAACATCCTCTCCACATCCACTCTATCTGTGTCCCCTGGTCCTAGACTCCCCCACTATAGGAAACATCCTCTCCACATCCACTCTATCTTTGTCCCTGATCCTAGACTTCCTCACCATAGGAAACATCCTCTCCACATCCACTCTATCTGTGTCCTCTGGTCCTAGACTCCCTCACTATAGGAAACATCCTCTCCACATCCACTCTATCTGTGTCCTCTGGTCCTAGACTCCCCCACTATAGTAAACTGCCTCTCCACATCCA
Organism: Hypanus sabinus; assembly: GCF_030144855.1. Classification (NCBI taxonomy): domain Eukaryota; kingdom Metazoa; phylum Chordata; class Chondrichthyes; order Myliobatiformes; family Dasyatidae; genus Hypanus; species Hypanus sabinus. The sequence goes on along the minus strand of NW_026779404.1, from coordinate 20,456 downwards.
CTCTGTCTATGTCCTCTGGTCCTAGACTCCCCCACTATAGGAAACATCCTCTCCACATCCACACTGTCTGTGTCCTCTGGTCCTAGACTCCCCCACTATAGGAAACATCCTCCGCACATCCACTCTATCTGTGTCCTCTGGTCCTAGACTCCCCCACTATAGTAAACTGCCTCTCCACGTCCACTCTATCTGTGTCCTCTGGTCCTAGACTCCCTCACTATAGGAAACATCCTCTCCACATCCACTCTATCTCTGTCCTCTGGTCCTAGACTCCCCCCACTATAGGAAACATCCTCTCCACATCCACTCTATCTGTGTCCTCTGGTCCTGGACTCCCCACTATAGGAAACATCCTCTCCACATCCACTCTGTCTGTGTCCTCTGGTCCTAGACTCCCCCACTATAGGAAACATCCTCTCCACATCCACTCTATCTGTGACCTCTGGTCCTAGACTCCCCCCACTATAGGAAACATTGTCTCCACATCCACTCTATCTGTGTCCTCTGGTCCTCGACCTCCCCACTATAGGAAACATCCTCTCCACATCCACTCTATCTGTGTCCTCTGGTCCTAGACTCCCTCACAAAAGGAAACATCCTCTCCACATCCACTCTATCTGTGTCCTCTGTTCCTAAACTCCCCCACTATACGAAACATCCGCTCCACATCTACTCTGTCTGTGTCCTCTGGTCCTAGACTCCCCCACTATAGGAAACATCCTCTCCACATCCACTCTATCTGTGTCCTCTGGTCCTAGACTCCTCCACTATAGGAAACATTGTCTCCACATCCACTCTATCTGTGTCCTCTGGTCCGAGACTCCCCCACTATAGGAAACATCTTCTCCACATCCACTCTATCTCTGCCCTCTGGTCCTAGACTCCCTCACTATAGGAAACATCCTCTCCACATCCACTCTATCTGTGTCCTCTGGTCCTAGACTCCCCCACAAAAGGAAACATCCTCTCCACATCCACTCTGTCTCTGCCCTCTGGTCCTAAACTCCCCCACTAGAGGAAACATCCTCTCCACATCCACTCTATCTCTGCCCCTAGACTCCCCCACTTTCAGAAACATCCTCTCCACATCCACTCTATCTGTGACCTCTGGTCCTAGACTCCCTCACTATAGGAAATATCCTCTCCACATCCACTCTATCTGTGTCCTCTGGTCCTAGACTCCCCCACTATACGAAACATCCTGTCCACATCCACTCTATCTGTGTCCTCTGGTCCGAGACTCACACACTACAGGAAACATCCTCTCCACATCCACTCTATCTGTGTCCTCTGGTCCTAGACTCCCCCACTATACGAAACATCCTCTCCACATCCACTCTATCTGTGCCGTCCGGTCCTAGACTCCCCCACTACAGTGAACAGCCTCTCCTCATCCACTCTGTCTATGTGCTCTGGTCCTAGACTCCCCCACTATAGGAAACAGCCTCTCCACATCCACTCTGTCTATGTCCTCTGGTCCTAGACTCCCCCACAAAAGGAAACATCCTCTCCACATCCACTCTATCTCTGCCCCCTGGTCCTAGACTCCCCCACTATAGGAAACATCCTCTCCACATCCACTCTATCTGTGTCCTCTGGTCCGAGACTCCCCACTATAGGAAACATCCTCTCCACATCCACTCTGTCTGTGCCCTCTGGTCCTAGACTCCCCCAATAGAGGAAACATCCTCTCCACATCCACTCTGTCTGTGTCCTCTGGTCCTAGACTCCCCCACTATAGGAAACATCCTCCGCACCTCCACTCTATCTGTGTCCTCTGGTCCTAGACTCCCCCTCTATGGGAAAGATCCTCTGCACGTCCACTCTATCTGTGTCCTCTGGTCCTAGACTCCCTCACTATAGGAAACATCCTCTCCACATCCACTCTATATGTGTCCTCTGGTCCTAGACTCCCCCCACTATAGGAAACATCCTCTCCACATCCACTCTATCTGTGTCCTCTGGTCCTAGACTCCCCCACTATAGGAAACATCCTCTCCACATCCACTTTGTCTGTGTCCTCTGGTCCTGGACTCCCCCACTATAGGAAACATCCTCTCCACATCCACTTTATCTGTGTCCTCTGGTCCTAGACTCCTCCCACTATAGGAAACATTGTCTCCACATCCACTCTATCTGTGTCCTCTGGTCCTAGACTCCCCCACTCTCGGAAACATCCTCTCCACATCCACTCTATCTGTGTCCCCTGATCCTAGACTTCCTCACCATAGGAAACATCCTCTGCACATCCACTCTATCTGTGTCCTCTGGTCCTAGACTCCCCCACTATAGGAAACATCCTCTCCACATCCACTCTATCTATGTCCCCACATCCTCACCATCGGAAACATCCTCTCCACATCCACTCTATCTGTGTCCCCTGGTCCTAGACTCCCCCACTATAGGAAACATCCTCTCCACATCCACTCTATCTATGTCCCCTGATCCTAGACTTCCTCACCGTAGGAAACATCCTCTCCACATCCACTCTATCTGTGTCCTCTGGTCCTAGACTCCCCCACTATAGTAAACTGCCTCTCCACATCCACTCTGTCTATGTCCTCTGGTCCTAGACTCCCCCACTATAGGAAACATCCTCTCCACATCCACTCTATCTGTGTCCTCTGGTCCTAGACTCCCCCACTATAGGAAACATCCTCACCACATCCACTCTGTCTGTGTCCTCTGGTCCTAGACTCCCCCACTATAGGAAACATCCTCCGCACATCCATTCTATCTGTGTCCTCTGGTCCTAGACTCCCCCACAAAAGGAAACATCCTCTCCACATCCACTCTATCTCTGCCCTCTGGTCCTAAACTCCCCCACTAGAGGAAACATCCTCTCCACATCCACTCTATCTCTGCCCTCTGGTCCTAGACTCCCCCACTTTCAGAAACATCCTCTCCACATCCACTCTATCTGTGTCCTCTGGTCCAAGACTCCCTCACTATAGGAAATATCCTCTCCACATCCACTCTATCTGTGTCCTCTGGTCCTAGACTCCCTCACTATAGGAAATATCCTCTCCACATCCACTCTATCTGTGTCCTCTGGTGCTAGACTCCCTCACTATAGGAAACATCCTCTCCACATCCACTCTATCTGTGTCCTCTGGTCCTAAACTCCCCCACTATACGAAACATCCTCTCCACATCCACTCTGTCTGTGTCCTCTGATCCTAGACTTCCTCACCATAGGAAACATCCTCTGCACATCCACTCTATCTGTGTCCTCTGGTCCTAGACTCCACCACTATGGGAAACATCCTCTCCACATCCACTCTATCTGTGTCCTCTGGTCCTAGACTCCCCCACTATAGCAAACATCCTCTCCATATCCACTCTATCTATGTCCCCAGATCCTCACCATCGGAAACATCCTCTCCACATCCACTCTATCTGTGTCCCCTGGTCCTAGACTCCCCCACTATAGGAAACATCCTCTCCACATCCACTCTATCTTTGTCCCCTGATCCTAGACTTCCTCACCATAGGAAACATCCTCTCCACATCCACTCTATCTGTGTCCTCTGGTCCTAGACTCCCTCACTATAGGAAACATCCTCTCCACATCCACTCTATCTGTGTCCTCTGGTCCTAGACTCCCCCACTATAGTAAACTGCCTCTCCACATCCACTCTGTCTATGTCCTCTGGTCCTAGACTCCACCACTATAGGAAACATCCTCTCCACATCCACTCTATCCGTGTCCTCTGGTCCTAGACTCCTCGCACTATAGGAAACATTGTCTCCACATCCACTCTATCTGTGTCCTCTGGTCCGAGACTCCCCCACTGTAGGAAACATCTTCTCCACATCCACTCTATCTCTGCCCTCTGGTCCTAGACTCCCTCACTATAGGAAACATCCTCTCCACATCCACTCTATCTGTGTCCTCTGGTCCTAGACTCCCCCACAAAAGGAAACATCCTCTCCACATCCACTCTATCTCTGCCCTCTGGTCCTAAACTCCCCCACTAGAGGAAACATCCTCTCCACATCCACTCTATCTCTGCCCTCTGGTCCTAGACTCCCCCACTTTCAGAAACATCCTCTCCACATCCACTCTATCTGTGTCCTCTGGTCCTAGACTCCCTCACTATAGGAAATATCCTCTCCACATCCACTCTATCTGTGTCCTCTGGTCCTAGACTCCCTCACTATAGGAAATATCCTCTCCACATCCACTCTATCTGTGTCCTCTGGTCCTAGACTCCCCCACTATACGAAACATCCTCTCCACATCCACTCTATCTGTGTCCTCTGGTCCGAGACTCCCACACTACAGGAAACATCCTCTCCACATCCACTCTTATCTGTGTCCTCTGGTCCTAGACTCCCCCACTATACGAAACATCCTCTCCACATCCACTCTATCTGTGCCGTCTGGTCCTAGACTCCCCCACTACAGTAAACAGCCTCTCCTCATCGACTCTGTCTATGTGCTCTGGTCCTAGACTCCCCCACTATAGGAAACAGCCTCTCCACATCCACTCTGTCTATGTCCTCTGGTCCTAGACTCCCCCACTATAGGAAACATCCTCTGCACATCCACTCTATCTGTGTCCTCTGGTCCTAGACTCCCCCACTAAGGGAAACAGCCTCTCCACATCCACTCTATCTGTGTCCTCTGGTCCTAGACACCCCCAGTATAGGAAACATCCTCTCCACATCCACTCTGTCTGTGTCCTCTGGTCCTAGACTCCCCCACTATAGGAAACATCCTCTCCACATCCACTCTATCTGTGTCCTCTGGTCCTAGACTCCCCCACTGTAGGAAACATCCTCTCCACATCCACTCTATCTGTGGCCTCTGGTCCTAGACTCCCCCACTATAGGAAACATCCTCTCCACATCCACTCTGTCTGTGTCCTCTGGTCCTAGACTCCCCCACTATAGGAAACATTCTCTCCACATCCACTCTATCTGTGTCCTCTGGTCCTAGACTCCCCCACTGTAGGAAACATCCTCTCCACATCCATTCTATCTGTGTCCTCTGGTCCTAGACTAACCCACTATAGGAAACAACCTCTCCACATCCACTCTATCTGTGTCCCCTGATCCTAGACTTCCTCACCGTAGAAAACTTCCTCTGCACATCCACTCTATCTGTGTCCTCTGGTCCTAGACTCCCCCACTATAGGAAACATCCTCTCCACATCCACTCTATCTGTGTCCTCTGGTCCTAGACTCCTCCCACTATAGGAAACATTGTCTCCACATCCACTCTATCTGTGTCCTCTGGTCCGAGACTCCCCCACTGTAGGAAACATCTTCTCCACATCCACTTTATCTCTGCCCTCTGGTCCTAGACTCCCCCACTATAGGAAACATCCTCTCCACATCCACTCTATTTGTGTCCTCTGGTCCTAGACACCCCCACAAAAGGAAACATCCTCTCCACATCCACTCTATCTCTGCCCTCTGGTCCTAAACTCCCCCACTAGAGGAAACATCCTCTCCACATCCACTCTATCTCTGCCCTCTGGTCCTAGACTCCCCCACTTTCAGAAACATCCTCACCACATCCACTCTATCTGTGTCCTCTGGTCCTAGACTCCCTCACTATAGGAAATATCCTCTCCACATCCACTCTATCTGTGTCCTCTGGTCCTAGACTCCCTCACTATAGGAAATATCCTCTCCACATCCACTCTATCTGTGTCCTCTGGTCCTAGACTCCCCCACTATACGAAACATCCTCTCCACATCCACTCCATCTGTGTCCTCTGGTCCTAGAGTCCCCCACTATACGAAACATCCTCTCCACATCCACTCTATCTGTGCCGTCTGGTCCTAGAGTCCCCTACTACAGTAAACAGCCTCTCCTCATCCACTCTGTCTATGTGCTCTGGTCCTAGACTCCCCCACTATAGGAAACAGCCTCTCCACATCCACTCTGTCTATGTCCTCTGGTCCTAGACTCCCCCACAAAAGGAAACATCCTCTCCACATCCACTCTATCTCTGCCCCCTGGTCCTAGACTCCCCCACTATAGGAAACATCCTCTCCACAACCACTCTATCTGTGTCCTCTGGTCCGAGACTCCCCCACTATAGGAAACATCCTCTCCACATCCACTCTGTCTGTGCCCTCTGGTCCTAGACTCCCCCACTAGAGGAAACATCCTCTCCACATCGACTCTGTCTGTGTCCTCTGGTCCTAGACTCCCCCACTATAGGAAACATCCTCCGCACATCCACTCTATCTGTGTCCTCTGGTCCTAGACTCCCCCACTATGGGAAAGATCCTCTCCACGTCCACTCTATCTGTGTCCTCTGGTCCTAGACTCCCCCACTATAGGAAACATCCTCTCCACATCCACTCTATATGTGTCCTCTGGTCCTAGACTCCCCCCACTATAGGAAACATCCTCTCCACATCCACTCTATCTGTGTCCTCTGGTCCTAGACTCCCCCACTATAGGAAACATCCTCTCCACATCCTCTTTGTCTGTGTCCTCTGGTCCTGGACTCCCCCACTATAGGAAACATCCTCTCCACATCCACTTTATCTGTGTCCTCTGGTCCTAGACTCCTCCCACTATAGGAAACATTGTCTCCACATCCACTCTATCTGTGTCCTCTGGTCCTAGACTCCCCCACTATAGGAAACATCCTCTCCACATCCACTATATCTGTGTCCCCTGATCCTAGACTTCCTCACCATAGGAAACATCCTCTGCACATCCACTCTATCTATGTCCTCTGGTCCTAGACTCCACCACTATGGGAAACATCCTCTCCACATCCACTCTATCTGTGTCCTCTGGTCCTAGACTCCCCCACTATAGGAAACATCCTCTCCACATCCACTCTACCTGTGTCCTCTGGTCCTAGACTCCCCCACTATAGGAAACATCCTCTCCACATCCACTCTATCTGTGTCCTCTGGTCCTAGACTCCCTCACTATAGGAAACATCCTCTCCACATCCACTCTATCTGTGCCCTCTGGTCCTAAACTCCCCCACTATACGAAACATCCTCTCCACATCCACTCTGTCTGTGTCCTCTGGTCCTAGACTCCCCCACTATAGTAAACATCCTCTCCACATCCACTCTATCTGTGGCCTCTGGTCCTAGACTCCCCCACTATAGGAAACATCCTCTCCACATCCACTCTGTCTGTGTCCTCTGGTCCTAGACTCCCCCACTATAGGAAACATTCTCTCCACATCCACTCTATCTGTGTCCTCTGGTCCTAGACTCCCCCACTGTAGGAAACATCCTCTCCACATCCATTCTATCTGTGTCCTCTGGTCCTAGACTCCCCCACTATAGGAAACAACCTCTCCACATCCACTCTATCTGTGTCCCCTGATCCTAGAGTTCCTCACCGTAGAAAACTTCCTCTGCACATCCACTCTATCTGTGTCCTCTGGTCCTAGACTCCCCCACTATAGGAAACATCCTCTCCACATCCACTCTATCTGTGTCCTCTGGTCCTAGACTCCCCCACTATACGAAACATCCTCTCCACATCCACTCCATCTGTGTCCTCTGGTCCTAGAGTCCCCCACTATACGAAACATCCTCTCCACATCCACTCTATCTGTGCCGTCTGGTCCTAGAGTCCCCCACTACAGTAAACAGCCTCTCCTCATCCACTCTGTCTATGTGCTCTAGTCCTAGACTCCCCCACTACAGGAAACAGCCTCTCCACATCCACTCTGTCTATGTCCTCTGGTCCTAGACTCCCCCACAAAAGGAAACATCCTCTCCACATCCACTCTATCTCTGCCCCCTGGTCCTAGACTCCCCCACTATAGGAAACATCCTCTCCACAACCACTCTATCTGTGTCCTCTGGTCCGAGACTCCCCCACTATAGGAAACATCCTCTCCACATCCACTCTGTCTGTGCCCTCTGGTCCTAGACTCCCCCACTATAGGAAACATCCTCTCCACATCCACTATATCTGTGTCCCCTGATCCTAGACTTCCTCACCATAGGAAACATCCTCTGCACATCCCCTCTATCTGTGTCCTCTGGTCCTAGACTCCACCACTATGGGAAACATCCTCTCCACATCCACTCTATCTGTGTCCTCTGGTCCTAGACTCCCCCACTATAGGAAACATCCTCTCCACATCCACTCTACCTGTGTCCTCTGGTCCTAGACTCCCCCACTATAGGAAACATCCTCTCCACATCCACTCTATCTGTGTCCTCTGGTCCTAGACTCCCTCACTATAGGAAACATCCTCTCCACATCCACTCTATCTGTGTCCTCTGGTCCTAAACTCCCCCACTATACGAAACATCCTCTCCACATCCACTCTGTCTGTGTCCTCTGGTCCTAGACTCCCCCACTATAGTAAACATCCTCTCCACATCCACTCTATCTGTGGCCTCTGGTCCTAGACTCCCCCACTATAGGAAACATCCTCTCCACATCCACTCTGTCTGTGTCCTCTGGTCCTAGACTCCCCCACTATAGGAAACATTCTCTCCACATCCACTCTATCTGTGTCCTCTGGTCCTAGACTCCCTCACTATAGGAAATATCCTCTCCACATCCACTCTATCTCTGCCCTCTGGTCCTAGACTCCCCCACTTTCAGAAACATCCTCACCACATCCACTCTATCTGTGTCCTCTGGTCCTAGACTCCCTCACTATAGGAAATATCCTCTCCACATCCACTCTATCTGTGCCGTCTGGTCCTAGAGTCCCCCACTACAGTAAACAGCCTCTCCTCATCCACTCTGTCTATGTGCTCTAGTCCTAGACTCCCCCACTACAGGAAACAGCCTCTCCACATCCACTCTGTCTATGTCCTCTGGTCCTAGACTCCCCCACAAAAGGAAACATCCTCTCCACATCCACTCTATCTCTGCCCCCTGGTCCTAGACTCCCCCACTATAGGAAACATCCTCTCCACAACCACTCTATCTGTGTCCTCTGGTCCGAGACTCCCCCACTATAGGAAACATCCTCTCCACATCCACTCTGTCTGTGCCCTCTGGTCCTAGACTCCCCCACTATAGGAAACATCCTCTCCACATCCACTATATCTGTGTCCCCTGATCCTAGACTTCCTCACCATAGGAAACATCCTCTGCACATCCCCTCTATCTGTGTCCTCTGGTCCTAGACTCCACCACTATGGGAAACATCCTCTCCACATCCACTCTATCTGTGTCCTCTGGTCCTAGACTCCCCCACTATAGGAAACATCCTCTCCACATCCACTCTACCTGTGTCCTCTGGTCCTAGACTCCCCCACTATAGGAAACATCCTCTCCACATCCACTCTATCTGTGTCCTCTGGTCCTAGACTCCCTCACTATAGGAAACATCCTCTCCACATCCACTCTATCTGTGTCCTCTGGTCCTAAACTCCCCCACTATACGAAACATCCTCTCCACATCCACTCTGTCTGTGTCCTCTGGTCCTAGACTCCCCCACTATAGTAAACATCCTCTCCACATCCACTCTATCTGTGGCCTCTGGTCCTAGACTCCCCCACTATAGGAAACATCCTCTCCACATCCACTCTGTCTGTGTCCTCTGGTCCTAGACTCCCCCACTATAGGAAACATTCTCTCCACATCCACTCTATCTGTGTCCTCTGGTCCTAGACTCCCCCACTGTAGGAAACATCCTCTCCACATCCATTCTATCTGTGTCCTCTGGTCCTAGACTCCCCCACTATAGGAAACAACCTCTCCACATCCACTCTATCTGTGTCCCCTGATCCTAGAGTTCCTCACCGTAGAAAACTTCCTCTGCACATCCACTCTATCTGTGTCCTCTGGTCCTAGACTCCCCCACTATAGGAAACATCCTCTCCACATCCACTCTATCTGTGTCCTCTGGTCCTAGACTCCTCCCACTATAGGAAACATTGTCTCCACATCCACTCTATCTGTGTCCTCTGGTCTGAGACTCCCCCACTGTAGGAAACATCTTCTCCACATCCACTTTATCTCTGCCCTCTGGTCCTAGACTCCCTCACTATAGGAAACATCCTCTCCACATCCACTCTATTTGTGTCCTCTGGTCCTAGACACCCCCACAAAAGGAAACATCCTCTCCACATCCACTCTATCTCTGCCCTCTGGTCCTAAACTCCCCCACTAGAGGAAACATCCTCTCCACATCCACTCTATCTCTGCCCTCTGGTCCTAGACTCCCCCACTTTCAGAAACATCCTCACCACATCCACTCTATCTGTGTCCTCTGGTCCTAGACTCCCTCACTATAGGAAATATCCTCTCCACATCCACTCTATCTGTGTCCTCTGGTCCTAGACTCCCTCACTATAGGAAATATCCTCTCCACATCCACTCTATCTGTGTCCTCTGGTCCTAGACTCCCCCACTATACGAAACATCCTCTCCACATCCACTCCATCTGTGTCCTCTGGTCCTAGAGTCCCCCACTATACGAAACATCCTCTCCACATCCACTCTATCTGTGCCGTCTGGTCCTAGAGTCCCCTACTACAGTAAACAGCCTCTCCTCATCCACTCTGTCTATGTGCTCTGGTCCTAGACTCCCCCACTATAGGAAACAGCCTCTCCACATCCACTCTGTCTATGTCCTCTGGTCCTAGACTCCCCCACAAAAGGAAACATCCTCTCCACATCCACTCTATCTCTGCCCCCTGGTCCTAGACTCCCCCACTATAGGAAACATCCTCTCCACAACCACTCTATCTGTGTCCTCTGGTCCGAGACTCCCCCACTATAGGAAACATCCTCTCCACATCCACTCTGTCTGTGCCCTCTGGTCCTAGACTCCCCCACTAGAGGAAACATCCTCTCCACATCCACTCTGTCTGTGTCCTCTGGTCCTAGACTCCCCCACTATAGGAAACATCCTCCGCACATCCACTCTATCTGTGTCCTCTGGTCCTAGACTCCCCCACTATGGGAAAGATCCTCTCCACGTCCACTCTATCTGTGTCCTCTGGTCCTAGACTCCCCCACTATAGGAAACATCCTCTCCACATCCACTCTATATGTGTCCTCTGGTCCTAGACTCCCCCCACTATAGGAAACATCCTCTCCACATCCACTCTATCTGTGTCCTCTGGTCCTAGACTCCCCCACTATAGGAAACATCCTCTCCACATCCTCTTTGTCTGTGTCCTCTGGTCCTGGACTCCCCCACTATAGGAAACATCCTCTCCACATCCACTTTATTTGTGTCCTCTGGTCCTAGACTCCTCCCACTATAGGAAACATTGTCTCCACATCCACTCTATCTGTGTCCTCTGGTCCTAGACTCCCCCACTATAGGAAACATCCTCTCCACATCCACTATATCTGTGTCCCCTGATCCTAGACTTCCTCACCATAGGAAACATCCTCTGCACATCCACTCTACCTGTGTCCTCTGGTCCTAGACTCCCCCACTATAGGAAACATCCTCTCCACATCCACTCTATCTGTGTCCTCTGGTCCTAGACTCCCTCACTATAGGAAACATCCTCTCCACATCCACTCTATCTGTGTCCTCTGGTCCTAAACTCCCCCACTATACGAAACATCCTCTCCACATCCACTCTGTCTGTGTCCTCTGGTCCTAGACTCCCCCACTATAGTAAACAGCCTCTCCACATCCACTCTATCTGTGTCCTCTGGTCCTAGATTCCCCCACTATAGGAAACATCCTCTCCACATCCACTCTGTCTGTGTCCTCTGGTCCTAGACTCCCCCACTATAGGAAACATCCTCTGCACATCCACTCTATCTGTGTCCTCTGGTCCCAGACTCCCCCACTAAGGGAAACATCCTCTCCACATCCACTCTATCTGTGTCCTCTGGTGCTAGACTCCCCCAGTATAGGAAACATCCTCTCCACATCCACTCTGTATGTGCCCTCTGGTCCTAGACTCCCCCACTATAGGAAACATCCTCTCCACATCCACTCTATCTGTGTCCTCTGGTCCTAGACTCCCCCACTGTAGGAAACATCCTCTCCACATCCACTCTATCTGTGACCTCTGGTCCTAGACTCCCCCACTAAGGGAAACAGCCTCTCCACATCCACTCTATCTGTGTCCTCTGGTCCTAGACTCCCCCAGTATAGGAAACATCCTCTCCACATCCACTCTGTCTGTGTCCTCTGGTCCTAGACTCCCCCACTATAGGAAACATCCTCTCCACATCCACTCTATCTGTGTCCTCCGGTCCTAGACTCCCCCACTGTAGGAAACATCCTCTCCACATCCACTCTATCTGTGACCTCTGGTCCTAGACTCCCCCACTATAGGAAACATCCTCTCCACATCCACTCTGTCTGTGTCCTCTGGTCCTAGACTCCCCCACTATAGGAAACATTCTCTCCACATCCACTCTGTCTGTGTCCTCTGGTCCTAGACTCCCCCACTATAGGAAACATTCTCTCCACATCCACTCTATCTGTGTCCTCTGGTCCTAGACTCCCCCACTGTAGGAAACATCCTCTCCACATCCATTCTATCTGTGTCCTCTGGTCCTAGACTCCCCCACTATAGGAAACATCCTCTCCACATCCACTCTATCTGTGTCCCCTGATCCTAGACTTCCACACCGTAGAAAACTTCCTCTGCACATCCACTCTATCTGTGTCCTCTGGTCCTAGACTCCCCCACTATAGGAAACATCCTCTCCACATCCACTCTATCTGTGTCCTCTGGTCCTAGACTCCCCCACTATACGAAACATCCTCTCCACATCCACTCCATCTGTGTCCTCTGGTCCTAGACTCCCCCACTATACGAAACATCCTCTCCACATCCACTCTATCTGTGTCCTCTGGTCCGAGACTCCCCCACTGTAGGAAACATCTTCTCCACATCCACTTTATCTCTGCCCTCTGGTCCTAGACTCCCCCACTATAGGAAACATCCTCTCCACATCCACTCTATTTGTGTCCTCTGGTCCTAGACACCCCCACAAAAGGAAACATCCTCTCCACATCCACTCTATCTCTGCCCTCTGGTCCTAAACTCCCCCACTAGAGGAAACATCCTCTCCACATCCACTCTATCTCTGCCCTCTGGTCCTAGACTCCCCCACTATAGGAAACATCCTCTCCACATCCACTCTACCTGTGTCCTCTGGTCCTAGACTCCCCCACTATAGGAAACATCCTCTCCACATCCACTCTATCTGTGTCCTCTGGTCCTAGACTCCCTCACTATAGGAAACATCCTCTCCACATCCACTCTATCTGTGTCCTCTGGTCCTAAACTCCCCCACTATACGAAACATCCTCTCCACATCCACTCTGTCTGTGTCCTCTGGTCCTAGACTCCCCCACTATAGTAAACATCCTCTCCACATCCACTCTATCTGTGGCCTCTGGTCCTAGACTCCCCCACTATAGGAAACATCCTCTCCACATCCACTCTGTCTGTGTCCTCTGGTCCTAGACTCCCCCACTATAGGAAACATTCTCTCCACATCCACTCTATCTGTGTCCTCTGGTCCTAGACTCCCCCACTGTAGGAAACATCCTCTCCACATCCATTCTATCTGTGTCCTCTGGTCCTAGACTCCCCCACTATAGGAAACAACCTCTCCACATCCACTCTATCTGTGTCCCCTGATCCTAGAGTTCCTCACCGTAGAAAACTTCCTCTGCACATCCACTCTATCTGTGTCCTCTGGTCCTAGACTCCCCCACTATAGGAAACATCCTCTCCACATCCACTCTATCTGTGTCCTCTGGTCCTAGACTCCTCCCACTATAGGAAACATTGTCTCCACATCCACTCTATCTGTGTCCTCTGGTCTGAGACTCCCCCACTGTAGGAAACATCTTCTCCACATCCACTTTATCTCTGCCCTCTGGTCCTAGACTCCCTCACTATAGGAAACATCCTCTCCACATCCACTCTATTTGTGTCCTCTGGTCCTAGACACCCCCACAAAAGGAAACATCCTCTCCACATCCACTCTATCTCTGCCCTCTGGTCCTAAACTCCCCCACTAGAGGAAACATCCTCTCCACATCCACTCTATCTCTGCCCTCTGGTCCTAGACTCCCCCACTTTCAGAAACATCCTCACCACATCCACTCTATCTGTGTCCTCTGGTCCTAGACTCCCTCACTATAGGAAATATCCTCTCCACATCCACTCTATCTGTGTCCTCTGGTCCTAGACTCCCTCACTATAGGAAATATCCTCTCCACATCCACTCTATCTGTGTCCTCTGGTCCTAGACTCCCCCACTATACGAAACATCCTCTCCACATCCACTCCATCTGTGTCCTCTGGTCCTAGAGTCCCCCACTATACGAAACATCCTCTCCACATCCACTCTATCTGTGCCGTCTGGTCCTAGAGTCCCCTACTACAGTAAACAGCCTCTCCTCATCCACTCTGTCTATGTGCTCTGGTCCTAGACTCCCCCACTATAGGAAACAGCCTCTCCACATCCACTCTGTCTATGTCCTCTGGTCCTAGACTCCCCCACAAAAGGAAACATCCTCTCCACATCCACTCTATCTCTGCCCCCTGGTCCTAGACTCCCCCACTATAGGAAACATCCTCTCCACAACCACTCTATCTGTGTCCTCTGGTCCGAGACTCCCCCACTATAGGAAACATCCTCTCCACATCCACTCTGTCTGTGCCCTCTGGTCCTAGACTCCCCCACTAGAGGAAACATCCTCTCCACATCCACTCTGTCTGTGTCCTCTGGTCCTAGACTCCCCCACTATAGGAAACATCCTCCGCACATCCACTCTATCTGTGTCCTCTGGTCCTAGACTCCCCCACTATGGGAAAGATCCTCTCCACGTCCACTCTATCTGTGTCCTCTGGTCCTAGACTCCCCCACTATAGGAAACATCCTCTCCACATCCACTCTATATGTGTCCTCTGGTCCTAGACTCCCCCCACTATAGGAAACATCCTCTCCACATCCACTCTATCTGTGTCCTCTGGTCCTAGACTCCCCCACTATAGGAAACATCCTCTCCACATCCTCTTTGTCTGTGTCCTCTGGTCCTGGACTCCCCCACTATAGGAAACATCCTCTCCACATCCACTTTATTTGTGTCCTCTGGTCCTAGACTCCCCCACTATAGGAAACATCCTCTCCACATCCACTATATCTGTGTCCCCTGATCCTAGACTTCCTCACCATAGGAAACATCCTCTGCACATCCACTCTACCTGTGTCCTCTGGTCCTAGACTCCCCCACTATAGGAAACATCCTCTCCACATCCACTCTATCTGTGTCCTCTGGTCCTAGACTCCCTCACTATAGGAAACATCCTCTCCACATCCACTCTATCTGTGTCCTCTGGTCCTAAACTCCCCCACTATACGAAACATCCTCTCCACATCCACTCTGTCTGTGTCCTCTGGTCCTAGACTCCCCCACTATAGTAAACAGCCTCTCCACATCCACTCTATCTGTGTCCTCTGGTCCTAGATTCCCCCACTATAGGAAACATCCTCTCCACATCCACTCTGTCTGTGTCCTCTGGTCCTAGACTCCCCCACTATAGGAAACATCCTCTGCACATCCACTCTATCTGTGTCCTCTGGTCCCAGACTCCCCCACTAAGGGAAACATCCTCTCCACATCCACTCTATCTGTGTCCTCTGGTGCTAGACTCCCCCAGTATAGGAAACATCCTCTCCACATCCACTCTGTATGTGCCCTCTGGTCCTAGACTCCCCCACTATAGGAAACATCCTCTCCACATCCACTCTATCTGTGTCCTCTGGTCCTAGACTCCCCCACTGTAGGAAACATCCTCTCCACATCCACTCTATCTGTGACCTCTGGTCCTAGACTCCCCCACTAAGGGAAAACAGCCTCTCCACATCCACTCTATCTGTGTCCTCTGGTCCTAGACTCCCCCAGTATAGGAAACATCCTCTCCACATCCACTCTGTCTGTGTCCTCTGGTCCTAGACTCCCCCACTATAGGAAACATCCTCTCCACATCCACTCTATCTGTGTCCTCCGGTCCTAGACTCCCCCACTGTAGGAAACATCCTCTCCACATCCACTCTATCTGTGACCTCTGGTCCTAGACTCCCCCACTATAGGAAACATCCTCTCCACATCCACTCTGTCTGTGTCCTCTGGTCCTAGACTCCCCCACTATAGGAAACATTCTCTCCACATCCACTCTGTCTGTGTCCTCTGGTCCTAGACTCCCCCACTATAGGAAACATTCTCTCCACATCCACTCTATCTGTGTCCTCTGGTCCTAGACTCCCCCACTGTAGGAAACATCCTCTCCACATCCATTCTATCTGTGTCCTCTGGTCCTAGACTCCCCCACTATAGGAAACATCCTCTCCACATCCACTCTATCTGTGTCCCCTGATCCTAGACTTCCTCACCGTAGAAAACTTCCTCTGCACATCCACTCTATCTGTGTCCTCTGGTCCTAGACTCCCCCACTATAGGAAACATCCTCTCCACATCCACTCTATCTGTGTCCTCTGGTCCTAGACTCCCCCACTATACGAAACATCCTCTCCACATCCACTCCATCTGTGTCCTCTGGTCCTAGACTCCCCCACTATACGAAACATCCTCTCCACATCCACTCTATCTGTGTCCTCTGGTCCGAGACTCCCCCACTGTAGGAAACATCTTCTCCACATCCACTTTATCTCTGCCCTCTGGTCCTAGACTCCCCCACTATAGGAAACATCCTCTCCACATCCACTCTATTTGTGTCCTCTGGTCCTAGACACCCCCACAAAAGGAAACATCCTCTCCACATCCACTCTATCTCTGCCCTCTGGTCCTAAACTCCCCCACTAGAGGAAACATCCTCTCCACATCCACTCTATCTCTGCCCTCTGGTCCTAGACTCCCCCACTTTCAGAAACATCCTCACCACATCCACTCTATCTGTGTCCTCTGGTCCTAGACTCCCTCACTATAGGAAATATCCTCTCCACATCCACTCTATCTGTGTCCTCTGGTCCTAGACTCCCTCACTATAGGAAATATCCTCTCCACATCCACTCTATCTGTGTCCTCTGGTCCTAGACTCCCCCACTATACGAAACATCCTCTCCACATCCACTCCATCTGTGTCCTCTGGTCCTAGAGTCCCCCACTATACGAAACATCCTCTCCACATCCACTCTATCTGTGCCGTCTGGTCCTAGAGTCCCCCACTACAGTAAACAGCCTCTCCTCATCCACTCTGTCTATGTGCTCTGGTCCTAGACTCCCCCCACTATAGGAAACAGCCTCTCCACATCCACTCTGTCTATGTCCTCTGGTCCTAGACTCCCCCACAAAAGGAAACATCCTCTCCACATCCACTCTATCTCTGCCCCCTGGTCCTAGACTCCCCCACTATAGGAAACATCCTCTCCACAACCACTCTATCTGTGTCCTCTGGTCCGAGACTCCCCCACTATAGGAAACATCCTCTCCACATCCACTCTGTCTGTGCCCTCTGGTCCTAGACTCCCCCACTAGAGGAAACATCCTCTCCACATCGACTCTGTCTGTGTCCTCTGGTCCTAGACTCCCCCACTATAGGAAACATCCTCCGCACATCCACTCTATCTGTGTCCTCTGGTCCTAGACTCCCCCACTATGGGAAAGATCCTCTCCACGTCCACTCTATCTGTGTCCTCTGGTCCTAGACTCCCCCACTATAGGAAACATCCTCTCCACATCCACTCTATATGTGTCCTCTGGTCCTAGACTCCCCCCACTATAGGAAACATCCTCTCCACATCCACTCTATCTGTGTCCTCTGGTCCTAGACTCCCCCACTATAGGAAACATCCTCTCCACATCCTCTTTGTCTGTGTCCTCTGGTCCTGGACTCCCCCACTATAGGAAACATCCTCTCCACATCCACTTTATCTGTGTCCTCTGGTCCTAGACTCCTCCCACTATAGGAAACATTGTCTCCACATCCACTCTATCTGTGTCCTCTGGTCCTAGACTCCCCCACTATAGGAAACATCCTCTCCACATCCACTATATCTGTGTCCCCTGATCCTAGACTTCCTCACCATAGGAAACATCCTCTGCACATCCACTCTATCTGTGTCCTCTGGTCCTAGACTCCACCACTATGGGAAACATCCTCTCCACATCCACTCTATCTGTGTCCTCTGGTCCTAGACTCCCCCACTATAGGAAACATCCTCTCCACATCCACTCTACCTGTGTCCTCTGGTCCTAGACTCCCCCACTATAGGAAACATCCTCTCCACATCCACTCTATCTGTGTCCTCTGGTCCTAGACTCCCTCACTATAGGAAACATCCTCTCCACATCCACTCTATCTGTGTCCTCTGGTCCTAAACTCCCCCACTATACGAAACATCCTCTCCACATCCACTCTGTCTGTGTCCTCTGGTCCTAGACTCCCCCACTATAGTAAACATCCTCTCCACATCCACTCTATCTGTGGCCTCTGGTCCTAGACTCCCCCACTATAGGAAACATCCTCTCCACATCCACTCTGTCTGTGTCCTCTGGTCCTAGACTCCCCCACTATAGGAAACATTCTCTCCACATCCACTCTATCTGTGTCCTCTGGTCCTAGACTCCCCCACTGTAGGAAACATCCTCTCCACATCCATTCTATCTGTGTCCTCTGGTCCTAGACTCCCCCACTATAGGAAACAACCTCTCCACATCCACTCTATCTGTGTCCCCTGATCCTAGAGTTCCTCACCGTAGAAAACTTCCTCTGCACATCCACTCTATCTGTGTCCTCTGGTCCTAGACTCCCCCACTATAGGAAACATCCTCTCCACATCCACTCTATCTGTGTCCTCTGGTCCTAGACTCCCCCACTATACGAAACATCCTCTCCACATCCACTCCATCTGTGTCCTCTGGTCCTAGAGTCCCCCACTATACGAAACATCCTCTCCACATCCACTCTATCTGTGCCGTCTGGTCCTAGAGTCCCCCACTACAGTAAACAGCCTCTCCTCATCCACTCTGTCTATGTGCTCTAGTCCTAGACTCCCCCACTATAGGAAACAGCCTCTCCACATCCACTCTGTCTATGTCCTCTGGTCCTAGACTCCCCACAAAAGGAAACATCCTCTCCACATCCACTCTATCTCTGCCCCCTGGTCCTAGACTCCCCCACTATAGGAAACATCCTCTCCACAACCACTCTATCTGTGTCCTCTGGTCCGAGACTCCCCCACTATAGGAAACATCCTCTCCACATCCACTCTGTCTGTGCCCTCTGGTCCTAGACTCCCCCACTATAGGAAACATCCTCTCCACATCCACTATATCTGTGTCCCCTGATCCTAGACTTCCTCACCATAGGAAACATCCTCTGCACATCCCCTCTATCTGTGTCCTCTGGTCCTAGACTCCACCACTATGGGAAACATCCTCTCCACATCCACTCTATCTGTGTCCTCTGGTCCTAGACTCCCCCACTATAGGAAACATCCTCTCCACATCCACTCTACCTGTGTCCTCTGGTCCCTAGACTCCCCCACTATAGGAAACATCCTCTCCACATCCACTCTATCTGTGTCCTCTGGTCCTAGACTCCCTCACTATAGGAAACATCCTCTCCACATCCACTCTATCTGTGTCCTCTGGTCCTAAACTCCCCCACTATACGAAACATCCTCTCCACATCCACTCTGTCTGTGTCCTCTGGTCCTAGACTCCCCCACTATAGTAAACATCCTCTCCACATCCACTCTATCTGTGGCCTCTGGTCCTAGACTCCCCCACTATAGGAAACATCCTCTCCACATCCACTCTGTCTGTGTCCTCTGGTCCTAGACTCCCCCACTATAGGAAACATTCTCTCCACATCCACTCTATCTGTGTCCTCTGGTCCTAGACTCCCCCACTGTAGGAAACATCCTCTCCACATCCATTCTATCTGTGTCCTCTGGTCCTAGACTCCCCCACTATAGGAAACAACCTCTCCACATCCACTCTATCTGTGTCCCCTGATCCTAGAGTTCCTCACCGTAGAAAACTTCCTCTGCACATCCACTCTATCTGTGTCCTCTGGTCCTAGACTCCCCCACTATAGGAAACATCCTCTCCACATCCACTCTATCTGTGTCCTCTGGTCCTAGACTCCTCCCACTATAGGAAACATTGTCTCCACATCCACTCTATCTGTGTCCTCTGGTCTGAGACTCCCCCACTGTAGGAAACATCTTCTCCACATCCACTTTATCTCTGCCCTCTGGTCCTAGACTCCCTCACTATAGGAAACATCCTCTCCACATCCACTCTATTTGTGTCCTCTGGTCCTAGACACCCCCACAAAAGGAAACATCCTCTCCACATCCACTCTATCTCTGCCCTCTGGTCCTAAACTCCCCCACTAGAGGAAACATCCTCTCCACATCCACTCTATCTCTGCCCTCTGGTCCTAGACTCCCCCACTTTCAGAAACATCCTCACCACATCCACTCTATCTGTGTCCTCTGGTCCTAGACTCCCTCACTATAGGAAATATCCTCTCCACATCCACTCTATCTGTGTCCTCTGGTCCTAGACTC